>NC_143482.1:12706272-12860415 GCF_027475165.1 Benincasa hispida
ACGCAAGGTCTATGTTTGTTTAACTAAATCCCTGAGTTTGACCTTGGACTTGCCAGGAACCTAGATTTATACTTGGGTCTGATTTAGGAAAACTTGAACGTCATTAATAGGAGTGTCGTTCGTTCTAATTGCATATCTCTAACGCATCAAAGTGTTTCAACTACTTAAACGCATCATTACATCAACGCACCATTTATACTTGGCACTTATTTTTCCAAATTATTTTATACAATACACTCCCTGCTCGAATCACGATAGCAATGAATACTGGTAGTTAACGGATGGTGGATCTCGTGGCTAAAGAGTTTAGTCAGCTATTCACGTACCGTTGGAGCTTCAAGCCACATGTCCATAAGGTCCCCTTGGTAGCTCAATGGATTCAAGTTGAGAATAAGTTTTTGGGTCAGTTTGAAGTGTTCAAATTAACAAGAGGGGGTTTGATTATATATGATATGATTAATCTGGTCAATTATATATGATATAGTTGACATAACGTATGAGATACATTAATTAGAGGAGAAGGATATAAATATGATTTATATCTAAAGGAGGGGAAAATGAATATGGTTTATATGTTGCATATGATGTGATATTAAAACTATAGGTTATAAATATAATGTGATTATATTTATTTATAATTAAATAATTATGAGATAATTGTTGGTGGTTTTCTCCATAACCGTATGTGAATGTGGGAAGTTACATTCAGTTTTCATAACTGAAGGATAAAATGAAAATAGTTTTCATTTTGCAAAGAGATCGGTTTTATCGCAACACAGATTTGCACACTACCCATCGTATAGTTAAGAGAGCCTACATGATAGTTTAAGTTTTCCTAAACGACCGTGTAGCTTTTACTAAGTGATCACGCGCGAGAGTGATATTACCTAAACGATTATCTAAACGATCAGACCCGATTTATTAAATGATCTTGCACCAGTTTCTAAAATGATCAAGCACCCGTCTATACGATAGACTCCAAATCCCTCTCACTTGCTTGGTCGTTGAATATGATCGTAGTTTCCTCCTCCTCTCTACCAAATCCAACAGAGCCCACACCTACTAGATTCTCACTCTGAGATTACCGAGGTTATTGAGTGGTGGTGTCTTCCTTACTGCGTGTTTGTGTAGAAGACTGTTCGGTGGTGAGCGACAACAAGATTTGGTAGACGATTGGCTTGGCGTGCATAACAACAACGAAAGTTGCTGGTTTTGGCGAGAGCGGGAGATACAAAGAAGAAAAGTTCTTCAAAGTTGAGTCTCTTGTTCCTTTGTTATTTATTACTAAAAGCATGTCATAATTTGTTAGTAGATGCATAACTTGTTGTATGTTTATGAATGCGGTATTTCTGTCACAATGAATTTGGAACGATCTTGCTTCTGCTCATAGGTCCTCTTTGATAAGAGTTCCTTCATGAGGTGTATCTGAATGCACCATTTCCTTGACGCCTATAGAAAAAGAATGATGAGAAGCAGTTTAAGCGCTTATTTGAGGTTCTTAAACAATTACATATCAAAATCCCTTTCATTGAAGCATTGGAACAAATGCCTAGTTATGTAAATCTTTTTTAATGATGTTTTGACGAAGAAAAGAAAGATTAGTGAGCTTGGAGCCATAACATTACATAGGAATGCAACGCATTAATCAACGGTAAAATTCCTAAAAAATAGAGAGATCTAGGTAGTTTCACTATCCTTTATTTGATAGGTGGAATAGATATGGACACGCGTTGTGTGATTTAGGAGCCAGTACCAATCTCATGCCCTTCTCAATCTTTAAGAAACTTGGGATTGGTGAAGCTAGACCTACCACAGCAACGCTTCAACTGGCTGATAGATCAATCACTTATCTAGAAGGAAAGATTGAAGATGTTCTCGTGAAGGTTGACAAATTCATATTTTTGGCAGATTTTATTATCTTAGATTATGAAGCTGATAGGGATGTTCCAATCATTCTTGGGCGTTCGTTTCTAGCCGCTGGAAAAATCTTGATTGATGTGAACAAGGGGGAACTCACGATGCATGTGGATAACCAAGAAGAAAAATTCAATGTGTTAAACGTATTAAAGTTCCCAGACGACGTAGAGCCTTGTCAACCCATTGATTGAATTCAACTACCCGAGGAAGAGGAACAAGAAGTGGACCAAGTCTATGAGATCCATGGGTTGAGCGAAAACACAAAGAGGTTCGAGCCTCTAAGTTTGTGTGAACAATAAAAAAAACCAACACTCACATCTCTTGAGGAGCTGCCAATGCTTGAATTCAAACCTTTTCCAGATCACTTGAAATATGATTTTCTTGGAAGCAATAACACTTTACCTGTCACAATTTCAGGTACTTTTCTCATTCTAACAAGCAGCTTCTATTACAAATATTTAGAAAGCATACATGCACAATCGGATGGATACTGGTTGATATCTAAGGAATCAACTCATCTTTCTATGTACATAAAATTACATTGGAGGAAGGGAAGATTGGATGCATTGAGACCCAACGTAGGCCCAACCCCATAATGAAAGAAGTGGTGAAATAAGTGGCTCGACGCAGGGGTGATCTACCCTATTTTTTATAGCAGTTGGGTAAGCCCAGTTCAATGCGTGCCAAAGAAATGTGGCACAACTATAGTAGTCAATGGCAACAATGAGTTAATCCCATCCAGAACTGTTACTAGGTGGCGTATTTGCATGATCGAATCCGAAAATTGATGTCATTAAGTCGACTCCACACTGAAAAAGAAAATATTTATAAATCACCAAAACCTACTTCTTATACTAACAAGTAGCATAAGCGGCAAGTACGAGGTCAAACCACTAGGAAGCCAGGATTTATTCTTCTCTTAAGCTAAATTTGACCGTGAAAGCGATAAAAACGAGGGTTTTGGTTTTGATTGGCAAGAAAACTAAACGTGAAAATTAAAGTGCAGAAATGTAAGATAGATTGAGAAAGAGAGAGATCGTACACAAGATTATCTTCGTTGGTTTAGAGATCATAGGATTTTCTATGAATCTAATCATCGATTAATTAAGAAGATATGCTTGAATTAACTATTTCTTGAGCCTAATTGAATGTAGGAACAACCCATACAAACTTGTTGGTTTGAAAAATTAAGGGACGGATGGGGTTGTACATGCAATCATGCGTTAGACATGGATTAAGCGATGAATTTATGCCCATGCGTCGGAGGTCATGCATCGTAATGAAAAGCGTTAATCTAGTGTGCAATGACCATGCGTTCCTATCACAAGTTTTCTTACGCTTGCGCCAAGTATAACGCAAACACAAGTTTCTCGGGTAATCCGAGGTCGAACACAGGGACTTGTCACTCAATAATGCTTGTGAAGCAATGCGTTTGAGGCGATGAAAAGAAAAAAATAAAAAGAAGAAGTTTAATGGATTTACACACTACTTCTACTCCTATCTAAACAGATTGAGCAATAGATGACTTGCGATGAGAATAGAAAGATACACAACAACCATTAACGCATAGTGATGTTTATTTTCTTAAATCGCCCGAGTAATCCTAGCTCATTGCACTAATTCATCGTACACCTCTCGGTGGTCAGCCGCATGACTATATCTCTTTAGTGCATGGTTGCGTCGAGCAAAAGATTGTGCCTATCTCTAGGAACAATGCATATTTTGGTTTAATGCGTTCCATCTCTTACCTTCTTAGGCAGTTAGACGCGGCTATTTAACATATAGATAAACAATGTAACAACCTATAGACAAGCATTTCTATAGCTTTTCACCAAGCAAAAGGGATTAACTCACTATACTTGCACAACGCATACCTCTCGGTGGATTGCTACATGCATCCTATCTCTAGGCTACATGATTAAGTATGCGATCGCTTTTGATAAATAAACGCTGAAGATAAGTAATGATTGAGATAAAGATGATGAAGAAGATGGCATTGAAGGAATCAAGAGATGCATTGATTTCAAATTTTCTTAATATCTTAAGTTAAAATGTAATACAATACAGAGGTTAGAAGAGAAATGAAGGACTCTGCGTCAAGGCTGCCGGTGGTGCCATGGATGAATGGTGGAGATGTCTCTCTCGAGCTCTATCTCCGGAAAAAGCTCCGGTCATCACTTGATCTGGTTTGTGGAGGTGAAGAATTCTCACTGAAAATCTTGCTTAAGCTCTTATTTGTGATCGCAAACCTCTGCCTTGAGGCAGAAGTTCAGATGTCTTGAAATGAAGGTCCAAAGGCTATTTATAGAGTTTAAACACCGACAGCTATCATGATTGCGTTATGGCTCACTGATGCTTTTGTTGTCGTATGGGCAAAGTCACATCGTCTTATCTCGTTGATACTCTCAAGGTATGCATCCGAGCTTGACTCAGCTGAAGCATCAACGCGTTCTACCCATCTTGTGATCGTCTTTCTATTATGGTTGTCACTCCGTGGCCGCAATTCCCAAATGATCACCGCATCCGCTTGATCACCGCAACTTTCGTGCAATGGACGCATTCGATCACTGCAACTGCCATGCGATGGACGTATTCGATCACCGCAACTTCCATGCAATGGACGCATACGATCCAAATTTTAGCGCATACATTTGTCTTTGCGATCGCCTGGCTTCAGCGCATGCGTTTGTCTATGATTGTTTATTTCAAACGCATGCGTTTGTCTATGATTGTTTATTTCAAACGCATGCGTTTGTCTATGATTGTTTATTTCAAATGCATGCGTTTGATTCCTGCGATAGCTACAAAAATAGACATTTTGGCATGGAGTAATGCATAATATTGGGGTAAATGAGGATTTAGGTGCTAATCGACGCAAAACTCAATTTTTCGCAAATACTAAGTATTATCACCACATTTTCTACTTATTAGCCCTCATGATTCTAAATAAAAGGCTTATAATAACTGGCATTTCTGCCAGTTATCAAAACTCACTAATGAGATCAGCATGTCATTAGTTCCTAAATTAACTAAGCTTGTTACAAAGTTAATTTACTTAGTTAATTGCATTACGTTCTTGGATTGATTAAGACATTAAGCAAGAATGACCAATTCTATCCTAATGCATTTCCAATCCTTAGGTTTTGTGTATCAATTAGGTGATCCTAGATAGCCTAGACTATTAATACTAAGTTAGAGTATACTAGGCTATTTTTATATAATTTATATATAGATTTAACCAATTATATATATATATATATATATAATACTTTATATAAAGGATATTTTACATTGTACTATTTCTTTTTCTTATATTTGGAAGTAATCTTTATAACTAAATTAAGATAATTATCTATTTTATAATATATAGTTTCTCTATTACCAATATCTAAGTATTGTTATATACTTAAAGATATATATTTTTTTATGTGAATTATGTGAGATATATTAAATTTTGACCATACAAGCAAGAGACCCCTCCCTCTAATTTTTTTCTTTACTTGAAATTTTTATTTTTAGGACTTATATTGCATTTTATTGTGTCTTACAATTCGAAAGAATTAGGGGAGGGTCATTTCATTTTTGTATCAAGAACGAAGAGGTTTAAGAGATAAGAGAATTAAGGATAGCCACTAGAAAGACTAATGCAATCCATAATGATGTATTGGAAAATACAACATTTTTGTTACCCGACCAAACATCAGGAGAAGTAAATACAACGGGCACACTCAATAAGATTGATGAAGTGAAGTAGTCATGTTTCTAATCCTCCAATCTACCAACAAAATATACCATTTGATCCCTTTACTAGCCGACCAAAATTTTGAGAAAAATGTATTAGGGAGGGATTTTACCATAAATCCATTGATTCTATATTACTTCTTACTTTTTTAGTACTTTAGTGCGCATGGGATTGAGGGTAATCTTTTTTTTACTTCATAAAAAGGGGTATACTGAATCATATATATCTATATACATATGGATAGACTTATAGATTCACGCTTGATATTTGTCTATAGGGTAGCAACTTATATATCAATGTTCTATTCGATGGGATAAAATATAAATCGAATAGAAATTATCTTTCAAAGAGATGTTCGAGTCGTTGGTAGCTCCGATCTTGAAAACTGGTATAGTTCGAAACAAATAATTGTGGAGGGTTCAAATCCCTCTCTCTTTTTTTGCTCAGCGAATAGATTTGTTAACCTATTTTATTGGTTTTACCTAGCTCAGTATCATAAAAAGGAATGACTTGACTAGATGTGATAGCCAAGCCAAAACAAAAAGGAAAAAAAAGATTAGATAGAAATGAAGAAAGGAACAAGGAATACTTTTAAGATATAACCCGATCCGTCAAACCTGTTATGTATGGTGGAATCAAATTGATTTTGACTTCAAGCATTAGATCGCCTGTCTCAGTTAAGAGGAGTCATGAATAGAACAAGTTCAAAATCACGATCAATTCCTTTTTCAAATTATGCAGTAGCTGCACTAGCCCTTCCTGTATGCCATACATGACCTACGAATAGGAAGAATCCTATAACAAAATGAGAGGTAGCTTGAAGGAAATTTATGAGAAGAGAACCTTGAGCAGAAGCGGATTGACCAAATACCCTTTTTATTGAATATAAATTTTATAGTAAACAAGAAACAAGATATGCATTCATTTATAAATTACAGCATGCTAATATAAGGGTTTTAGAATCCTCACCTTTGAAGACCTTTCTTCACGATTTCCCTTGAACAGTTCACGAACTCCTTGAAGACTTTCTTCAACTTGAACATGAACGAACACAACCACGAAGGTCTCTTGGCTATTCTCAAGGTGAGAACCCAAGAGTGGTGGGCTCTGGGTATTTTGGATTTGAGGGAATTTTGTGGAGAGGAAGGATTGAGAATTTTCTCAAAAACTAAAAAACACACATAACTCTTATGCTATTTTTTCTCTGTCAAAATCGACCAACCAGCCAAGAAGAAGAAACTTTTTCTTTTCTACTTGCCAAAAATATATATGATTCAGTATACCCCTTTTGTGGGTGGAGAGAAAAAGGGGAAGAAACTCAAAAATAACCACCAATCACTTACGTGGGTGGAGAGAAAAAAAGGGGAAGGGAGTTGTAACTCCCTTTCTTATTATTAAAATAATAATAATATAAATATAAATATGATAACTAACTTATCATATTATATATATATTCAATTATATGTTATATCAAATATAACATATAACCTATAGTTTTAATATTGCATCACATACAATATAAGCTATAGTTTCTTTTATCTTTTATATGGCATTTAATATAAATCATATTTATATCAAATTTAACAATTATGAATCCAATTAATAGAAACTGTATGAATCTCATTCAAATATTTATTTTCTCTTATTAAGCTATAATGTATCAAATACATTATAACAATTACATCACATATAATTGAAACAACATAATTATATCATGTATAATTAAATCGCTCTATTAATTTGAACAATTCAAATTAATCCAAAAACTGATTCTCTATTAATCCTATTGAGCTACCAAGGGGACCTCATGGACCTGTAGCTTGAAGCTCCGACGGTACATGAATAATTAATTAAACTCTTCAATTAAATTATTCACGATTCGTTAACTGTTGGGCACTCCACTAAAGACTGACAACTGCACTCTTCGCATTATAGATATATTATGTGTCCATTGGATATAACCAATCAACAGTACAATTACCCTTCACAAATTGCCTGTAAGTACAGCTAGGCCAAATTAACATTTTTCCTCTGTAGTTACATCTAACTCCTTAAGTACCACTGATCCCTCTAATGAACAATAGATCATAGTTCAACTATGATTAAACCTCTCTCGGGCCAAAAAAAGGGTGTGGTGTCACATTGTTCAAGACCTGGAATCAACCCTTAAGGGAGCAATTTATCTACTTACCCCTGCCTCGGGGAAGGAGTGAATTCCATCTTGTGTCGCTGTGTTCTCAGCTCCCCAATTAGACGAATCTCTAAAATAGTAGGCTTTTTGAGTCGGCGATCTGGGCACTTTCACCCATACAAATCAAAGGACCGCCCTCATAAGTAGGAGTTCACAACTCACTCAGGATTCAGTTCATGTTACCTATGGTCATCTTGGTGAAAGGTAAGTCTCTATTATGAACGACATTAGATAATGAGACTAAACATTTCGTGGTATGGTCTTATACAAACTCCTTTGTATAGAATATCCCTGCTCACATGTCTATACATGAATGATCAGGATAGATCATTTGTAGCACTTTACAATAATTGTAACACCTACAAAACGAGCCATACTCGTAGTGTCACCAGAATAAGGTACCTAGCCTTATCCATCTACCACAGACCATTTAGGTTTTCACTTAAACATGATCCACCCGTATGTCTCTACATACATTTTAAGTTAGAAAGATAATCTTGGATGTTAATTTATTGGTTTGTGGTTAATGCAACTAAAATATCATATATTTTATAGACAATGAATAAAATATCATATATTTTATTAAAAACACAATGAGTTTGTTCAATAATGTTTACAAACTATAGGACCCTACGAGATTTAGAGCATCAATTTTAACAATCTCCCACTTGACCTAAAGCTAGTGGGTTGCACAATATAATCAAAATACAAAGTACACAACTAATAAACTAGGGCATAACACACACCCAGTACAAATCTACCACTTGCCCTAGTCCAGACGTGGCCTATTGGAGGTGACTCTCAAACATCGTAGTCGTGAGAGTCTTTGTAAACGGATTAGCAACATTGTGCTCTGAAGCTATCTGCGTGACAATCACGTCCCCTTGATGCACAATCTCTCGGATGAGATGATACTTCCGCTCTATATGCTTATTATGCTTGTGACTCCTAGGCTCTTAGAAATTAGCCACAACACCACTATTATCACAATAAAGTGTGATGGGCTTTGACACGTTTGGAATAACTTCCAAATCAGTCAAGAATTTCTTGAGCCAAATGACTTCCTTAGTAGCTTCACAAGACGCTACATACTCAGCCTCCATGGTGGAGTCAGTGATGCACCCTTGCTTGGTGCTTCGCCATACTACTACCCCTCCGTTAAGAGTGAATACTGATCCGAATGTGGATTTCCTAGAATCCTTATGAGTTTGAAAATCAGAGTCCATGTATCCTGTAAGGATCAAATCCTTAGAACCATACATGAGTATGTAATCCCTCGTTCTCAGTAGACACTTGAGGATGTTTTTAACGGCAGTCTTGTGATCTAATCCTGAATTAGATTGATATCTACTGACTATCCCCACTGCATAGAAAATGTCAGGTACAGTACATAACAATGCATACATCAAGCTACTCACAATAGATGCATAGGGGATTCGTATCATTTCCTCATCTTTTTGAGGTGTCTTAGGACACTGTTCCTTAGACAATGTAACTCTATGCCTGAAAGACAAGAAGCCCCTCTTGGAGTTTTGTATCGAATATTTATCGAGCATCTTGTCAATATATGATGCTTGAGATAGAGCTAGCATTTTGTTCTTTCGATCTCTAAAGATTTGAATACCCAGAACAAACTGAGCCTCTCCCAAATTTTTCATTTAAAATTGGGTCACTAGCCAGTTCTTAACTGCAGTTAGTAAATCTATATCATTCCCAATGAGTAGGATATCATCTACATATAACCCTAGAAAAACTACTAAACTGTTGATGATCTTTTTGTATACTTAAGGCTCATCAACGTTTTGGTCAAAGCTATAAGATTTGATTGCAGTATCAAACCTTATGTTCCAAGATCGAGAAGCTTACTTCAGCCCATATGTGGACCGATTAAGCTTGCAAACCTTTTGCTCTTGACCTTGGGTTATGAATCCCTCAGGCTACACCATGTCAATGGTCTCTTCAAGATTGCCATTTAGAAAAGCAGTCTTGACATCTATTTGCCAAATCTCATAGTCATAATATGAGGCAATGGATAAGAGGATCCAGATAGACTTAAGCATGGCAACAGGCGAGAAAGTCTCCTCATAGTCAATTTCCTTAACCTGGGTATAACCCTTTGCCACCAATCTAGCCTTGAAGGTTTGCACCATCCCATCAACACCCCTTTTCCTCTTGTAGATCCATTTTCAACTTATAGGTTTAACCCCATCAGGTTGATCTATAAGATCCCATATGGAATTAAAGTACATAGACTCCATTTCGAGATCCATTGGTTTGATCCATTCATCTTTGTCAATATCCTCCATTGCCTTCTTGTAAGACAATGGATCCTCAACTTCGCCATTAGCTACCATAGCCAGGATTTTAGTTAAAACCATATACCGAATAGGTGGGTTCGCAACCCTCTCACTACGTTAAGGTTCCCTCAACACTTGAGGTGGATTTGACCTACTAGATGAACCTACTTCAACAACTCTTGTTGAGGTGTTAGGTTCTTTAACGACTTTTGTTGAAGATTCAGAAGTTTCTTTGGAAATCTGATTCAACACAATCTTACTTTTGGGTTTGTGCTCCCTTATGTGGTATTCTTCAAGAAAAGTAGCATTTGTCGTTACAAATACTTTGTTTTCTTTAGGATCAAAGAAGTAACCACCTCTTGTTTCTTTGGGTTAGCCTACAAATAGGCACAATCTTAAACGTGGTTCCAATTTCTAAGGATTAGCCTCATGACAACCCTAGATTCTGAAATGATGTAAACTAGCTTTACGACCATTCCATAACTCCAAAGGTGTTCTGGCAACACTCTTGGAAGGAGCGCAGTTCAGGATGTATGCTGCAGCCTCTACTACATAACCCCAAGACGAGTCAAGTAAGGATGCGTAACTCATCATGTTGGGAATGATGTCCTAAATCTCCTTATAATCTCGTAGTTTGTAAACTTTGTATAAACATATTGTTGTTAATAAAATAAGTGTTATTTTATAAGCATATACTCAATCCTATAAACTAAGATCTGAGGTTATTTCATGTAATTTAAACAAGTATGTAGAGACATACAAGTGGATCTTGTTTAAATAATAACCTAAATGGTCTGCAGTGGATGGATAAGGCTGGGAACTTTATCCAGTGACACTACGGATACGACCCGCTTTGTAGGTGTTACAAGTGTTGTAAAGTTCTACAAATGATCTGATTCTAATCATTCATGTGGAGACATGCGAGCGGGGCTATCCTATATAAAGAGTTTGTATAAGACCGGACCACGAAATGATTAGTCTCTTATATAACACCGTTAATAATAGAGACTTACATTTCACTAGGATAACGATAGGTGACAAGACCTAAATCTTGAGTGAGTTGTTGACTCCTGCTCATGAAGACGGTTCTTTGATTTGTATGGGTGAGAGTGACCAGATTGCTAACTTAACAAGCCTACCATTTTGGGAATTCGTCTGACTGAGGAGTTGGAAACTCAGCTACACAAGACGAAATTCACTCATTCCCCGATGCAAGGGCAAGTAGATAAATTTCTCCCTTAAGGGCTGATTCTATCGTATAGGTCGAGGCCTAATCGTTTAGATAAAGCTATGCGATCGTTTAGCTCTATTTTTTAGCTTGGTCGATTCTACACGATTGTTTACCTTGGGCTAGCGATCGTTTAGTAATCACTACTCAATCGTTTAACTAGCACCTGCATGATCGTTTACCTAGCCCAGCCATCGTTTAGTAAATCTATATTTACTTGACGACTTCCGTGAGTTTCTTTTCACCGGAGAGAAAACTCAATTATTTCCAAAATTTTGTAAAAACCTCTTATTCAAAATAGGAAACGGATTTCCTTTTAAACTCACGATTACAATGATTAATAACCACCCGTTACATTTGGTTATTTAAACTTAAAAATATTAATTATCTAATAATTAATATTATTATAAATATAAATGATAACTAACTTATCATACTATATTTATAACCTATAGTTTTAATATTTCATCTCATGAAACATATAAACCATAGTTCTTTTTCTATGCCATGGTACTTAATGTAAATCTCATTTACATTAATCCTCCACTGATGTATATTATACATCATACCGATTATATCATATATAATCAAAATACCTCTTGTCAATTTGAACATTTCAAATCAACACCAAGAATTTGATCCTTCAACATGAATCTAAGATACTAAGGGGACCTCATGGACCTGTAGATCCGAAGCTTCGATGGTATATGAACAACTGACTAAACTCTTTAGTCACGGGATCCACCATCCATTAACTTTCAGGCACTCCACTAAAGTCCGACAGCTAAACTCTCCTCACTACAGATATATTATGTGTCCATCTTAACCAATCAGCAGTGCGAAAACCCTTCACAGATCGCTCGTAAGTACAGCTGGGCCAATAACCGTTATGCCCCCGTAGTTACATCTGTCTCCTTATGTACTACTGATCCCTCTAATGAACATAAGTCATAGTCCTACTATGACTGAGTCTTCTCTTCTAAAGAGAAGTTGTGGCCACTATGTTCAAGCCCTGGAATCGGCCCTTAAAGGAGTAATCTCTTTACTTATCCCTGCTTCGAGAAAGAAGTGAATTCCATATTGTGGATTGAGTTCCTAGATCCCAGATCAGACAAGTCCCCAAAAAGGTAGGCATGTTGAGTTGGTGATCTGGCCACTCTCACCCATGCTAATCAAAGGACTGCCCTCAAAGGCAGGAGTTCACAAAACACTCAGGATTAAGGTCGTGTCACCTATGGTCGTTTAGGTGAGATGCAAGTCTCTAGTATCAACGACATTGTATACAGAGTCTAGTCATCTCGTGGTCCAGGTCTTATACAAACTCCTTGTGTAGGACACCCCCGCTCCACGTCTCTACACAAATGGTCAAGATCAACCATCTGTAGTAGTTTACAACACTTGCAAACCTCTACAAAGTGGGCCGTATCCATAGTGTCACTAGGATCAGGTATCCCACCTTAATCCTTATACTACAGAACGATTTAGGTTATCACTTAGGGCATGATCCACTTGTATATCACATATACATGCTTAAGTTCACATAAGATAACCAAGGAGCTTTATTTATTGGATATGAGTAAATGCCAGAATTAAATAACACTTATTTTATTCATTGAACAATGTGTATCTTTACAAAACAATGAGACTCCGAGAGAATTAGGACACCAATCCCAACAATAATTACAAGGGCAAAATGGTATTTTGGTGCAGCTGTACTTATGAGCAATTTGTGAAGGGTCAGCAGACTGTTGATTGGTTATATCCAATGGACACAGAAATTTATCTATAGTGCGAAGAATGCAACTATCGATCTTTAGTTGAGTGACCGGCAGTTAGGATGTTGGGTAATTTAATTAAAAAGTTTAATTATTTATCCGAGTACAGTTGGAGTTTCAATCTACAGGTCCATAAGGTCCCCTCTGTAGCTCAATAGGGAATTAATTTTTGGATTAATTTGAAGTTTTCAAATTAATTGAGGGAATTAATTATATATGATATGATTATTTATAATGTATTTGATACATTATGAAAGATTTGAATATGATTCAAATACCAATTATATAAATGAGATTCATGTAATTAAATATAAATATGATTTATATTGAGAGGAATAAAACATTTGGATATGATCCAAATATCATTTATATGAATAGGATTCATATAAGTGGATTTAATATAAATGTGATTTATATTAAATGCCATATATAGTTAAGAGAGAATAAAATCTATAGTTTATGTTGTATTTGATGCAATATAAAACTGTAGGCTTTATATTATATTTGATATAACATATAGTGTATATACATATTTTATTTATTAATTTATTTGAAATTAATAAAAGGGAAGAAGTTATAACTCCCTCCCATTATTCTCTTAATAATTAACTTGTGATAAAAGAAGTTGAGAGATCATCTTTTTCCAAGAACCTACAGATCGACTCACAATTTGAAAGATAAAGGTTCTCTAAAAAAAACTTCCCTCTCATCTTCTCCATCTTCTTCTCTCTTCCCAGGACTCAAGCAAAGCCCATAGCTCTTGCTTGAGTCTAATCCCAAAAGAGAATAGAGAGGGTTCTCGAATGGTAGCGTCCATGCGTGAAGAAGGGGATCCACGAAGAAGAAGTTCTGTTCGTTTCTAGTACGAGGGATTACTTGAGAAAGGTTCTTCAAAGTTGAGGTTTCTTGAAACTTAATTATTTTATCTGATAGCATGCTGTAATTTAACCTTGAATGCATGTCTCTTATTGATTACTATAAATTTTTTATTTGATAATTAATGGAATTTGGACGATCTTTTTCTGCTCAAGGATCTCCTTAAGGATCTCCTTATGTCGAGTTTCCTTCATATCATAGACTAAACCATGTCCAACAGGGTTCAATTTCTCCTTTCTGATACACCATTTTATTGAGGTGTACCAAGTGCTGAGAATTGGGATACAATTCCAGATCTATCATATAGTTTTGGAATGTTAAATCCACAAACTCTACACCTCGATCAGATCGAAATGTTTTAATCGTTCTATTTAATGCATTTTCGACTTCAACCTTGAATTCTTTGAACTTTTCAAAAGATTCAGACTTATGTTGCATTAAATAAACGTACCCATATCTTGAATAATTGAACAATGCTTGTCCTCGAGCATTCCAAAAATAATTCCTTGTTATCTCCATTGTCTTAAGTGTGCAGGTTTCACCGCTCATCATATTCACTAATAAGCTTGAGACTAGTGTCTTGAAAATGTAACGTAGGTTTGATTCTTTTCTAAGAAGAAGAATATTTTATTTCAAGTGCAGCAAGCCTTTTGTCAACAACTCCTTTTGCTCCTCAAAACATTTTCGTTTTTTCTAAACAATTAATGTGTTAGATGATTTTCTTTTTAAAATAGGATGCAGGTAAGAAAATATGAATTATGAACCACCCATGCGTTGTTCCAAGTATCCCACTTTCATTTTGGATTTCCCCCACGGGTGTCATTGATAATGGGCAAAAATGCACGTTCTTACATGCTAAGTTCTTAAACAATGCTGGCTTGTGTTGATCAAATATATAAGATTGCGTCCAAAAAGCATTAAGTTCATAACATTGTGGTCGCATGCGTTCATCGCATAGAAACAGTTAATTTTTGTATTTTTATGCAGAATATGCATTGACGCAAGGCGGAATGCGTGAACACAAGAAATCAATGGATGAGCGCAGCATTACTGCAAGGCTTTGCGGTGATTTGTACTCGCAAACATCTGCTCGAGAAAGATTGTCGCATAGAGTTGCCGCAACTTGGTGGGCGCATCTGGGTGAAAAGCATAATTAATCACGATGGGATAGAAAGCTGATGACGGTTAAATCCGAATTAAATTGACAAGCCACTAACGATAACAACTACACTCAAATTTTTCGGTGACAAATATTCGGCGCATCAGTCAGAGAATTAAAGCCATCCCATCTGTGCAATCATAAGAGAGAAGCCGTCTTTCACCTCGAAGGCTCTATAAATATCGAAAGCAACCTTCAGAAAAGAAGTTTAGCAGTTCGGTTCTTTTTGTTCATAGTTTAGCCTTGTCCATAGTTTTCCTTTGTATTTTAAGGTAGAAGCGAGCGAAGCGATTTTGCCGATAAATCGTTCTGGTAAACTTGGAAGAGTGTCGAAAGCTTCAAGATCAGAGAGAGGGTCAGCTTCTACAGAAGCAAGATTATCTTGTGAACAGAATAGAGTGACAGTGTAAAAGCCTTGGGCAAGGGATTGCTACCAGACTCTCTATCCTTATCTTCCATTGTTATTTTGTACTCAAACTCATTTATAGAAATGGAATTTACTTTTCAATGTTTGTTCACTCTCTGTTTATTACGCATGAGTAGCTAAAATTTTCGAATGGGTTGAGAAGCACTTAGCTAGTATAATTGGGAATCTTCATTCTATGTGATTATCTTGTATTATGTATGCTTCATTCGTCCATTAGAGATACTCGGAGGGTAGTCTAAGGATAAGATCTAGGCTTGGAAAAGTCAGGTTAGAATCTAGGCTTGGGAGAGTCAGATTAGAACGCATAATCAAGAGGTAGGAGCTTAGGAATAAGTACTGTTTGCTATTAACGCAACGCATGCATCCTAGAGATAAGATATGAATGTGTGCAGTCACCTTGTCTATGTGTGCATCTTGCATCATCGCATAGGAAAAGAGTAGAGACTTAGGAATAAGCTTTATGGACACTTTTGTATTCAACACATGCGTCCTAGACTTAGGAGCACCGCATTTGCATTGGAAAATAATTTGCTGTTGCATGAGTGCAGCATGATCGCATAGTCTGACGCATTCCCAGGTAACGCTAGTTAAAGACCTTCTCAACCCGCTCCACCACATACTCAATGTATTTATCGCATAATCGAATTTTTCTCAAATCCACCACATTCGTTTACTTTATTACCGCATACAACAACCCAAACAACTATTTGATTTATTTTGTTATCGCAAAGTCTTTTGAAAAATTATCACCGCATACCGTTTTCCCAAGTCCCTGAGTTCGACCCTAGGCTTACCAGGAAACTCAGTGGGGTTTATACTTAGATTCTACTGATGAAACTTGTTGCTCAACGCAATTCCATCACCGCATTTCATTCCATATTTTCACCACATAAAATAACGCATCAAGTTTTTGGCGCCGTTGTCGGGGACTTCAACAAATCAGTGTGCTAACGGTAATTTTTCTGATTTCTTTGTAGCTCTTAATCTCTGGTGAACTATGACCCAAAGATTGAGAGAACATTTCGACGAAGACTGAGAGACAACAGCCAACAACAAGACAGAACCCCAAGAATGGTGGAACAATTGGAAGCAAGGGTAGCAAACGCGAACAATATAATGGCCAACCCCATCCTTCTGGTGAATGACTGCAATAGACCCATTCGGGACTATGCGTCGCCCAACCTCTATGATTTCTCTCCAGGGATCATGAAGCCAGCGTTAGACGGATCGAGGTTTGAAATGAAGATGGTAATGTTGCGGATGATCCAGGCTGTTGGGTAGTTTGAAGGGAGGCATGGCGAAGACCCGCACGCCCACCTCCGGAGCTTCATAGAAATCTGCAACACTTTTGTGTTCCCGAATATCTCCACCGAGGAAGTTCGACTCACTCTGTTCCTATTTTCCTTATGTGATCAAGCAAGAAAATGGGCATATTCTCTCGAACCGGGGGAGATAACCTCGTGGGAGCAAGTCGTCGAAAAGTTTATGAAGAAGTATTTCCCACCAACCGAGAATGCCAGGAGAAGGAAATTAATAACAAATTTTGAACAAGAAGATGACGAATCGCTTAGCGATGCTTGGGCGAGGTTTAAGCAGCTGGTAAGAGACTGTCCACATAATGACTTATCAGATTGTCAACAAAGCACAGGACACAAAAAAGATAGCCAAAGAATAAAAAAGGCATGTTAAAGACAAACCAAGGATGAAAAATGATAGTAATTTCATTCACTTCATTAATACGCCAATAATGGAATAACACAAACACAAAAAACTAATATAAAAGGTCAATAAACAAAACAAAATAACCAACACCCTCAAATTTATTGTGCTAGCGCGTCATCCCTGCGTTCATTCGTAGGGTCTTCATCCATGAAGCGTAAAGGGTTCATTAGGTGGACAGGTAGGCAGGGCAAACATCCCTATCAAGACCTGGTTGATATATTGCATTGTAAAGACAAACTGATCTGCATTCTTCTTGTTTGTTGCCGCATATAGTCCCTTAGAACCCTATTCTATTGCCGAAGTGTTTCGATGGACGTAACCAGTGGTCTGAGTTGATCGCTTATGAATGCTTTCAACTCATCAAGATTAGTGCTTGGTTGTGGCAGTGCTGGTTCCTCAGCTCTTCCAACTGGGTCTTCTAAATTTCTTGCTTTGCTTGTCCCTAATCTAGTTGGTTTAAAAATAGTTCGAGGAGGGATAAAGATTGGAATTGGAGATGGTAAGAGGGAAGGAAGAGGACTAAGGGTTTCTTGATCTAGGTTGGTATTATCGTGATGCGTTAGATCAAGAATCTCTTCTTGCAAGGCCAAGAGTGAGTTTGGGAGAGGTAGGTTCAAGTCTGGCCGCATTCTTCTTTGGTCAACGTATGCTCCTCTTCATATTCTTGTTCATTTTTCGAAGCATCATCGTTGTGTTCAATAATCTGGATGCGTCTTCTTTTGGGGCGCGTTGGGGGGATCGAGATCTTACTACCGCAGTCTTGAGAGGTAGGGTAGGTTGATTTGGCGAACCACGAAGCAGATACCTGATTAATTTAATGTCCATCAGACCATCGATCTTCTCATACTCATCCCCCAGAGGGATGCCCTCGCATTCACACAACGCGCAGATTAGCCAAGGAAAGTAAAGTTGGCCTCGTGGTTTTGCTTTGATGGCCTTAATCTGATCCATGATTATCCTCCCTATGTCCAGTGGGATGTGCTACATGATACAATAGGTGGCCAGAACGCATTTCCTTGAGTCCGTTTCATCATGCATTGTTGGCATGATACGATTCTTAATCAAATATAACCAGAGGTTTACGTCTGGTGTGAGGTCTTGGAAGCTAAAATCATTACTCAACTTCTTGATATTTTCCAAGTGCTTCCAGGTTTGGCCACTACTCGTAATGCATCTTCTAAATGGCTAGGAGTTGAATGTTCCAAGATGCGATTTCCTTCTGCGTCCGGATTACTCTTATATTGAACACGTCGTGATTTTGTTAGTAGAGAAGCACACCAAAACGTCATCAATAAGTGCTGTGTTTCTTTCCTCATCAAACTCACTACTATAGAAACGATGGACAAGATTGAGCCAAATCCTCGTGGGCCCAATGTATAGTTGACTCCAACCCATTGCGTCGACAGTGTCGGTTATATACAGAGGCAATGGGTTACTTTCGGGGAAGAAGCCTTTCTTAGTAAGGATGTCATTGAATTGACGCTTTCTCCCCTTGGTCTTCTTAGGTGACGCGGCTGTCACTTTGCGTTTCCTCGCCTCATGCGTTTTGGCTTATCGTGCAAGTTCCCTTAATTCATTTTCTAATTCCTTTTGAAAGGCAGACTTCCTTCTCCTCTGATGTGCAGGCCATCTCCAATTCCCTTTCCAAAGCTCTCGAGTCAGAGCTGCTCTCATACGTCGCACCTTCAGGTCCAGGTGCAAGTCGCTCTTCTTTTTCATCCTCTAAAATCAATTTTCTTTTTCTCAATGTTCTCTTTCTTTTTTACGACCCTTCATCCGCATTAGTATGTTGAGGCTGTGATGCGTCCGGGCCAACCTCCCTTTCTTTTTCTTCATTCTCGTCTTTTAATCCAGCTTCAAGCATCATCGTGTATCGCTCTGCCTCATCAACTTCGAGTGATGTGTCAGTTGGGTCAGGATACATCACTTGATCCACATTGAGTTGCCCTTGGTTTAAGCTTGCTAAAATCGCTCAAAAGACTTCTTGCTCGTCCCTTCGAGCCAACTCCACAAGCTCAACACTATCTCGCTCTGACGTAGAACTGTCAGAGCTTGGTTTGGGAGGGGTGGTCGGTAGGGTGCCAGATGGGGTATTTGGCGACCTTGGGAATGATATAATGATGGGTAAGGGTGGTTAAATGGGTTGGCTGGCCGCTTTTGCTTCAATGGGGAAGATTGTGGCCAAGGGTTGGATGGATAGAGGGGCAAGGGAACACACGGCAAGCGATGGCACGATGCGAAGGTGGTCTGGAATAGAGTCATGTGTCGCACCCACTGAACTGATGTTCAGAATAAATGATGGTGGAGCGAGCTGTTTATAGGGTTTTGTGGTAGATGCAAAGGTCGATGGGCGCCTCGCTGCAGCCTACTGCTTCAGCTTGGTGGGGGTTTTGGGTTTAGGCTTGGTGGAGGTTTTGGGTGCGTGGGGGGTTTTAGAAGGTTGAGGTTGTGATGGTTTTAGAGGGTTTCAACTAAGATGGTCTCCGAGAGATGGAAGAAAACCCGCTGTGTGAGGGTTGGCTGAAAAAGGTCTTTTCAAGGCTTGGCGAGGGGATGATGAGGTGACATTGAAACAAAAGAAGAGGAGAAGGAGCTTACCAGTGAACCTCCTCTATAGCTTAGCGATTATTTCTGGCTATTAGAAGTGGATGACATCGTTGCTGAAGGAGATGTCCGGAATGTCGAATGCAATGCTTGGTTCGAACAGACGGTGAGGGTTTGAGAGCGAAGGACTTCGAGAGGAAGGACTGAAAGTAATGAAAGAAGAGAGAAGGTCGAGTGGGGTACCTTTTATAGATTGTTAGGGGAATACAAAGCGACGTCAGGCGACGCCATACATCGTCATTAATTTTTGCAGACAAAAAGGACGTGCCTAGGGTTTCTAAGCAATCGAGTGCTTTACGTCTTCGAGGAATGTTCTTTCTGTTCAGACTATGCGTTGGCTTAAGTCCAATGCATTAGAATCCTACCCTCTTCCTAAACTTCTTCAAGTTGATTTATTTATTTTTTATTAGAAAAGTAATAAAAATCAGTAAATAACCATAACTCAAAGCAAAGGCTAACAAATAACACAAAGTAAGTTGCAAACAAATGCAGATATAAAATACAAAATGCAAAAAGAGTTGGTGTAGGAGAAGCGTCCCTGGAATATGTGTCTATTTGAACGCAGGGAAGCTTCGACGCGAGCCTCAGTTGGCTTCGTGCAACGCAAGAGATGACTTTTGTCGTTCTAAAATTTCTTCAAAGTAGGGCTTCACCCTTTGCCCATTTACTTTGAATGCATTTGTGCCATCTTCTCGTGTCAGCTCCACGGCTCCATGTGGAAAGATTGTTTTGATGATAAATGGTCCTGACCATCTAGATTTTAATTTTCCTAGAAACAAACGGAACCATGAGTTGAATAATAAGACTTTTTGCCCAACAACAAATTCTTTCTTACTGATGTGTTGGTCATGCCAACGTTTAGTCTTTTCCTTGTAGAGTTTTCTATTTCATATGAGTTTAGTCGCCATTTCTTAAGCTCATTGAGCTGAAGCTTGCGTTATTCGCCCGTGACTTCCAAGTTTAAGTTCAGCTTCTTTATTGCCCAAAAAGCATTGTACTCCAACTTCAAGGGTAAGCGATAGGCTTTTTCGAATACCAAAGAGTATGGAGACATACCTATTGGAGTTTTGTAGGCAATTCTATAGGCCCAAAGTGCTTCGTCTAGCCTTTGTGGCCAATCTTTCCTTGATGCGTTAACTACCTTTTCCAATATCATCTTTATTTTTCAATTAGATACTTCTGCTTGACCGTTGGTTTGGGGGTGATATGTGGTAGCAATCTTGTGCCTAACATTGTATTTAGCAAGTAATTATGATGTAGTTAATAAAGTGCGTACCTTCGTCACTCACCAGTGCCCTTGGTGTTCCAAAGCGTGTGAAAATATTCTTGGTGAGAAACTTTGAAATAGTCGCCGCATCATTCTTGGCACAAGCCACAACTTCCACCCATTTTGATACATAATCTACTGCCAGTAAGATGTATTGTTGATGACAGGATAGAGGGGAAGGTCCAATAAAATCGATGCCCATACATCAAATAATTCAACTTCAAGTATATTGTTAAGAGGAATTACGTCCTTTGATGATATTTTACTTGTGCGTTAACAAGTATCACACTTGAGAGCATACTCCCTTGCGTCATTGAAGAGAGTAGGCTAAAAATATCCACTTTGGAGAACCTTTGCAATGGCTCTTTGCCCTCCAAAATGATCTCCGTAAGGAGACTCATGACACTCAGCAAGAATGCATTGTGTCTCTCCTTCTGGAACGCACCGACGCATGATGGAGTTGGGACCTTGTTTGTAAAGAAACAGTTCATCCCAAAAATAGAATTTGCCGTCATGAAGTAGCCGTTTCTTTTATTGAGAGTTGAAGTGCTCAGGGAATTGTTTGGTGGTTAAGTAATTAACAATGTCTGCGTACCATGGTTCCCTATCTTCAACTTTGAATAAGCCTTCATTAGGAAATGCATCTTTGATTTCATCTTCTTGGTCCTGTATCTCTTGATTCTCTAATCTCGACAGGTGATCAGCCACCTGATTTTTAGTCCCCTTTCTGTCCTTGATGTCAATGTCGAATTCTTACAAGAGCAACACCCATCTGATTAACCTTAGTTTTGCACCCTTTTTGCTCATCGGGAACTTAAGGGCTGAGTGATCTGTGTAGATGGTTGCTAACGCACTAACTAGATAAGATCTAAATTTTTCAATTCTAAACACTACAACCAACATTTCCTTCTCCGTAGTTGTGTAATGTTCCTAAGAGTCGTTTAAAGTCTTCGACGCATAGGAGATGGGGTGTATCAAGTTCCCTTTTTTCTGCCCCAATATAGTTCCAACTGCAATGTCGCTTACATCACACATCAGAATGAAGGGTTGCGTCCAGTTCGGTGTTATTAGTATCGGAGCTGTAGTCAACGCATACTTTAATGTTTTAGATGTGTCACGACAGTCGTCATTAAATACATAAGGTCAGTTTTCTTCTAATAGTGCGCTCAGAGGATGCACAATTTGAGAAAACCATTTTACGAACCTTCTGTAGAAGCCTGCATGTCCTAGAAAACTTCGTAATACTTTCACATTTAATGGCGGAGGAAGTTTGGCTATGACATCAACTTTGGCTTCATCAACTTCCAGTCTGGCTTTAGATACCTTGCGACCCAAAACAATACCTTCAGTCACCATAAAGTGACATTTTCCCAATTTAACACAAGATTCGTTTCCTCGCATCGCGCAAGGATGACCTCTAGGTTGTCTAAGCACGATTGAAGGGAGTCTCCAAAAATTGAAAAGTCATCCATAAAAACTTCAACGGTCTATTAAATGAAGTCAGAAAAAAGTTGCCATCATGCATCTTTGGAACATTCCTGGTGCATTGCACAGTCCGAAAGGCATGCTTCTGAATGCGAATGTTCCAAATGGGCATGTGAAAATCGTCTTCTCTTGATCTTTCGGTCGGTAAGAATTTAGTTATAACTAAAGTATCCATCTAGAAAACAATAGAATTCCTTTCCAGCTAATTGGTCAAGCATCTGGTCAATGAAGGGGAGAGGGAAATGGTCCTTCTTGGTCGCCGCATTGAGTTTCCTATAATCCATGCAGATGCACCAACCTATGACAGTCCTTGAAGGGATAAGTTCGTTGTTACTGTTGACTATCATTGTTGTACCTCCCTTTTTAGGGACGCATTGAACTGGGCTTACCCAGCTACTATCGGAGATAGGGTATATTACTCCTGCGTCCAACCACTTAATGATCTCTTTCTTTACTACTTCCTTCATTATGGGATTTAGCTTACATTGAGGCTCAATTGATCCAGTCTTCTCTTCTAGCCTAATTTTGTGCATGTAGTACGATGGGTTGATACCACGGATGTCAGCCAACGTCCATCTTATTGCCCGTATGTGTTTTTGCAACATCTACAAAAGAGAACATTCACTAGGCTCAGAAAGATTAGTTGAAATAATTACAGGTAAAGTGTTATTTAATCCAAGAAAATCATATTTAAGATGGTCAGGTAAAGGTTTCAATTCTAGTTCTGGTGGTTCCTCCAATGATGGACATGCTGGCTTCGTCTACCGCTCACTCCGACTTGGTGGCTTGAGTTTCTTTATGGTTTCTTCCAACGCAAGGACCTCACAAACTTGGCCTGCTTCTTCTTCAGGCAATTCTATTTTGTTAAGTTGACATTCTTCATTATCCGAAAATATTAATGCGTTTAACACTTTAAATTTCATTTCCTGGTTATCTACGTGCATGGTCAGTTCTCCCTTGTGCACGTATATTAGTACTTTCCCAGTGGCGAGAAAGGGGCATCCAAGAATGATTGGTACATCCCTATCTGCTTCATAATCAAGGATGATGAAATCCGCTAGGAATATGAATTTTTCAAGTTTCACCAGAACATCCTCAATCTTTCCTTCAGGATATGTGATCGTCCTATCAGTAAGTTGAAGTATTACAGAAGTGGGTTGCGCTTCACCAATTCCTAATTTCTTGAAAATTGAGAGTGGCATGAGGTTGATGCTTACTCCCAGATCACACAGTGCATGTCCCATGTCCAGCCCTCTGATTGAGCACGGGACTGTGAAGCTTTTCGGATCCTTCTGTTTCTTGGGTAATTGATTACTGACTAATGCATCACACTCCCGCGTTAGAGCAATTACGTCTGTCTCATTGATTCTCCTCCTCTTTGTCAGAATATCCTTAAAAAATTTGACGTACTTTAGCATTTGTTCTAAGGCTTCTATAACTGGGATATTAATGTGCAGTTGCCTCAAAAGTTCAAGAAAACGCTTAAGCTTCTGCTCATCATTCTTCTTCGGGAAGCGTTTGGGAAATGGTGCTCTCAACTGCACCGCAGGTTGTTCCGCATTAGATGTGCTTGGGTTCGAATGACTTGTGGATTCTGGCGTCCGTTCTTTTTTATCTTCCAATGCCTTCGAGCCTGTTATGTACTCAGTTGAAGGAAGTTTGGTTCTTGGGTTCACGGTTCCTTCTACAAGAGGTCTGCCACTTCGCAATGTCACCGCGTGACATTGCTCTTTTTCGTTGTTATTTTCTGGGGTTTTCATATTGCTGGGCATGACTCTTAGTGGCCAATTCTTCAGCTTACTAGCAATTTGCCCCACTTATATCCCCAGATTTCTGATGGATGATGCATGGTTTTTTAGCAATGCATCGTTCTAGGCGATATATTCCTTTAAGAGGTTTTCAAGCAGAGAAGCTGAACTCGACGCATGACTTCTCTATTAAAGGATTGTTGGTGCGGTTGATACGATGGTTGGAATCCAGGCGGTGGTTCTTGCCTATGCTGCTGATTTACCCCTGGTTGGTGTTGCTCCTGTTTGTGACCTCCCCAAGAGATATTTTGATGGTTCCTCCATCCGGGATTATAGGTGTTCGAGAATGGGTTGTTTTTAATAAAGCATACCGACTGTGGATTATGTGGGCAATTAGTGTAGGAATAAAGATTTCCATGGCCCACACAACTAACCATGGGCTGTATGAATGTTTCCACCTAATTTACCTTTTGCGAGTTTGATGCGTTCCCCAGTGATATATTCTGCAAAAGGTTTGTCATGGTAGCCACTTGTGTAGAGAGCATGGCTATTGTGTTAGAATCAACAAAGTTCATATTCTGAGATCGTCTCCTCCTATTTGCTCTTGCGTCATAAGTGTCATCTACCCATTCCATATTATGCTTGGCAATGCGGTTCAGTATTTTCTTAGCTTCATTATAAGATTTGTCCATGATACCACCAGCTGTAGCTGCGTTGGCTGCCATTTGAGATGATCTGTTTAATCTGCCATAAAAGGTTTCCATCTGGACAGTTAACGGTAGTCCGTGATTAGGGAAATTCTTGACCAGTCCTTTAAAGTGTCCCATTCAGGACTCAAGGTTTCGAATTCGTCTTGCTTAAAGTTCATTATTTTCTCTCCGCCTTCTTGCGTTCGTGGTGGGTGGGAAATATTTCTGCATGAATTTTCCCACTAACTTTTCCCAGGTCATTATCTCTCTAGGCTCTAAAGAACTTGCCCATTGCTTTGCGTCATCATGCAGAAAATATGGGAATAAAGATAGCCTGATAGCTTCTGGGGTGATCCCAAGAATCACAAACGAGTTGGATGTCTCCAGGAAACGTTTCATGTGGGCGTGAGGGTCTTCTCCATGAGCACCCTCAGACTGGCCAGCTGTTTGAAGAATTTGTAACATCACAGATTTCATCTCAAATCTTGTCCCATCTGGCATTGGATATATGATCCCTGGTGAGAAATCATACAACACAGGAGATGCATACTCCTGCATGGGCCGCGTACTACTGTTTGCCATTATGATAGGATTTTGAGTAGCGTGGGCTAGCTATTGAGCTAAGTTATGATTTGCTTGCTCGTCTGCCATTTGTTATTGCCTGATTTGCTGTCTGAGTAGTTGTTGACTTAACCTACGGCGATGATTAGATCGATTTCTTCGTCAGAAGGTTCTTTCAACTTCGAGGTCGTATACGAGTTCAGGAGTGTTTTCCCTTCTCAGAAACGTTTACAAGCTTCAGCTTAGCTCGCAATACTCCCTCAATCGTAAGTTTCTACAAAAGATACAAACAAAATTTCTGGTTAGTTTTGTTGCTAAATCCCCGAAAACGGCGCCAAAAACTTGTTTGTTGGATTCGTAATGCGATCTTAGGAGTGTATTGTATTAGGTAATTGGAAAAATAGAGTGCAAATGTGATTGATGTGTTGATGCATTAGTGATGTGTGAAGGGACGCGTGTGACACTCCTCTTTATGCGTTCAAGTTTTCTTGAATCAGATCCAAGTATAAATCCAACTCAGGTTCCTGATAAGTACAGGGTCGAACTTAGGGATTTAGATTAAAGCTAGTGCAGGGCTTGCGTTATAGCTGATGTAGAATTATCCTAAATAAATGCGGAATGAGTTTTCTACATTAAGTTTGTTGTGTGCGTGCAAGAGGATACAAAAAGATCAAGTAGAAAACAGGGGTCGTGTGAAAATGGTGTAGTGCAAGTGGTATGCGTCGATCTAATTGAAATGTACACTTACAGGAATGCGATGTGGATGGAAATGACTTGTTCATCTTTGTAAATGCATTAGATTTCTACTTACCTTCTATTCAGCACTTTTCAATGCGAATTTCATACAATTTCCCATTTCTAGGATGTATTCGTTAGTCACAAATGCAATAAAACACTAGTGCGTCTATCTCTAGATGTACCGAGCATTTCTAACTTAATGCTTGCTTGCTTATTCTCTCGAATAATTCAAGCTAAAGCAGCTTTAACCAAATGATTTAGTTGGCTTAGACGTTTAGAAATGGATTTTGCATGAAGTTATAGATGCATCTAACGTAAAGCAAGAAATAAACAGTAGTGAAGTGTAGTAGATCAAATATGTGAATTCATAAAGAAACCGATTATCTTTACAAGATCAATACTCAGTCAAATGAGATGAAGAGAATTAGAAGTCAGATGAAAAGAAAGGAGTCAAGCTGCAGAGTACAATCTCTTATCCTCTTTAGCTCAATTTAAATTCGTGTACAACTAACTTGTAGAAGAAATGGAAGAAAATTCTCTCTCGAGCTAAGTTTTCTCCACTCCTTGATCGACGGTGGAGGTGGTTCTCTTCCTTCTTGTGTTCTTCTTATCACAGCAGCACAACTCTAAGTCTCCAAATTTCAGAATTATACAAATTTAGCGAATGGTCACATCTGGTGGGATTTCTTCTGTTTATTGGTGTTGTTTTTCATCAGCTTGATGATGGGACAACATTAAATTCCATACCCTGGTTAGCAGCCTGACATTCAGACACTTTTCAGACACCGCCAGCTGTAAATGCCCATGCTTACAAGTGGTGATTTGACATAAACATCCTGAATCAAGAATCTTTCTTGCGTTGAAACCCCTCCGACGCATGTCTATGCGTTGAAGTTGCCTGCGACACTTAGAATCTTTGTTGAAATCCTGCAATATTATGCATTAGTGCCGCAGTTTTTCAGTAATAAACACTCTTTTGCATGAGTTTGGTAGTGTTTGAGTAATTCCATGCGTTTTCTCTAAGAATGATGAGATTTTATCATTAAAAATCCTAATTGTTCCAACTTTTGAGAGACAATAACTTGTATTTCTACAAGTTAACAATAATCATTAGTAAAAGTGATGAAATATTCATAACCTCCCATAGCTCTTACATTCATTGGACCATAGAGGTTTGAATGTACTAGCTCTAAAATTTCTTTGGCCCTGTGACCTTTTCTAGTAAAAGGCCTCTTAGTCAACTTGTCTTCAAGGCATGACTCACACACAGGCAAAGAACTTTCTTCTAACTTACTTAGAAATCCATTCTTCACCAACATCTCAATCCTATTGAGATTGGTGTGTCCTATTCTTAAGTGCCAAAGTTGGGCATTTTTCATAGGAGAAATGTTAAATCTTTTATGTTGAGTTACTGCAGTTTTAAACAATTCAGTGTTATGGAGGGCATTAGTTGCTAACGGTCTTAGCACATAAAGATTATTTTCTAGTTTTGCAGAAAAAATATCAACACCATTCTTAGAAATAAACACTTTATTGGAAAGAAAGTTGATATTATAATATTGTTCAAGCAAACATTTTATAGAAACTAAGTTTCTTTTTAAATCAGGAACTACATATACATCTTTTAAAATAAGAAACCTTTTCTGTAAAGTCAACTGGAGACCTCACACTACCATAGTCGAGACGACGTGCCCAGTTTCAACTCGCATCGTCATCTCACCAGTATCTAATTGCCGCCAGGAACTAATTTCCTAAAATGAAGAACAAACATGGTTAGTGGCCCCAGAGTCAATAATCTAGGCATAATCATCATTCTCCACTAAACAAGTTTCCAATACAAGCAAATCGTATTTACCTTGTTTGGCCTTCTTCTTTTCTGCCAAATATTTGGGGCAGTTTCGTTTCCAATTACCATCTTGGTTTCAATTGAAACATTTTTCTTTGTCAGCCTTGATAAGTTGTCTACCCCTATGAGCACCAACTTCGGGGTTAGCTTTCCCCTTTCCACCCTTCTTCTTTTTTCACTTTTTGGTGTCGGAAGAAGAAGATACAGACTTAGTTCCAGAGGTCAAACCTTTATGGATCTTTTTAGAAGATGAAGCAACATTTGCTTCACCCTTCTTCTCCATACTTTTCAACAAGGATTGGAAGGTCTGTAGTGAAGGAGTAATATAACATGAAAATGAAGAATTTAGAATCAATAAGCACTTAAACTACATTTAATTTGATTTTTAAATATGCTATTCATATGACATTCATAAGAGGGTTTGAAACAATCATTACCTTTGAAGATCTCTGCCACGAATTCAGCAGAATTTCACCAAGATTGAGCTTGATTCTTCAAGAAGACCACCACCAAGATCTTCTTCACTATGCTCAAGAAGGAATGTGTGGTGGAAACACTCAAATCAAGCTGAATTGAAGATGAACTAGTGAGAGTGGAGTAGGGTTTTCAATTTTCAAGCATTTCAGTAAGTAAAGTCAGATTCACCTCTAATCTTTCTGCATGAAACTTGTATATATAGATTGAAATCATGCAAAATAGTAGGACTGGAGAATTAATAAATAAATTGGTGGATTTTGGTGATAAATCACCATAAGAGATAGTGGATTTTTCCAAGAATGGAAAAATCCACTACTCTTTAATTTTTAATCATTTTTCTTAAAAATTAATTTTTATTTTACATAAAACCATTTTATTTAAAAACTAGATTTATAAATTTAATTAAAAAACAATTAATTTATATTAACTAATTTTATTTAATTAAACCTTTTAATTAAAAGAATATTAATTTAATATCTTAATATTAAATTAATAAAACATCAAATCCACCAATATGATTTAATTTCATATTTAAATCATAATTTAAATATTAATTGATTTTCCAATTTCGTTTAACTTCAACTAAATTAAACGTTTTTAATTATATCATATACAATCAATTGAAAAACTCTAAAACTAAATTTGAACATTTCAAATTCATACCCCTAAATTCAAAATTCATCTAATCAATTACTCAATTCATTATTCCAATTTATGAGCTAGTAGAGGGTCTTAATGGACCTACAGATCATGAGCTCTAACGATTTGTAATTAATTCGTTAAACTCTTTAAACCGAATTGATTATTATTCGTTAACTATCAAGGCACACCACTATAGCTCGATAGTTGCACTCTTCTCACTGTAGATGTATTTCTATCCATTTTAACCATAATCACTAAGTCGATCCTTCACAGGTTGTTTGTATTTACAGCTGGGTCAAAATTACCGTTTTACCCATGTAAATACATCTTGTTCCTTAAGTTCCTATTGGCCTTCTAATGATCAATTGATTCATAATACCACTTATGAATCATGTCCCTCTCTATCATGAGAAGGCGGGGCCCCGATTATTCAAGATCTGAAATCAACACTTAAGAGAATAACCTATCTGCTAACCCTAAAACGGGTAGGAGTGAATTCCATCTCGCAGGGCTATGTCCCCAGCTATCTATCTGGTCTTATCCTCAAAATGGAAGGCTTATCGTGCAGTGTTGTTAGACTACTCTCACCCATGCAGGTCAAAGAACAATCCTGAATAAACAAGAGTTCATAGCTAGCTCAAGATTAAGATCGAGTTATCCTAGGTTACTTTAGTATGAAATAGTCAATTTTAACAGTAAATGGTCGTTATAAAGAAAAGTGACTATTTCGTGGTCCAGTCTTTATGCAAGCTCATTGCATCGAATGCCCCCACTCACATGTCTCTACATGAATTATCTGTGAATCACATCATTTGTATTACTTATAAAAATGGGCCGTATCCAATAGTGTTAACAAGATGAGATACCCAATTTCATCCATATACTTATAGACCATTTAGGCTATATACTATTAACTTGATACTGTTTAGGTCACTACATAAAGTAGTATTCATACTTTAGCCATGGATATGTTTATTGGATTTTCATAATAGAATGCAATATCAACAATTTTATCGATACAATACTTTAATATTTTATTGATAAATAGAATGTTAGTTCTAGGACATTCCCAATAATCTCCCACTTGGACTAAAACTCCAGTGAGAATAAATATATATAATACAATGTTGAGAAACATAGAGGGAAAATACAATAAACTAGGGCATCACTAATACCATAGATATTCTCCGATTTGCCCTAGATTACGTTACTTGGAGTCCTAGTCCAACCAGGTGGCTCTCAAACACTTTAGCCGAAAGGGCTTTCGTAAATGGATCAGTAAGGTTGTCTTTAAAGGCTATCTTCATGACGATCACGTCTCCTCGGTGTACTATCTCTTTAATGAGATGGTACTTTCTCTCAATATATTTTCCACGTTTGTGACTCCTTGGTTCTTTCAAGTTGGCAACAGCACCACTATTGTCACAATATAGTGTGATAGGTAGGTGCATATCCGGAACTACTTCTAAGTCTGCCAAGAATTTACGTAGCCATACTGCTTCTTTAGTGGCTTCACATGCAGCTTCGTATTCTGCTTCCATCGTGGAGCCAGCGATACAACTCTGTTTAATGCTTCTCAAAACTATAGCTCCTTCATTGAGAGTGAAACTGATCCTAAAGTAGATTTCCTTAAATCTACATCAGTCTGGAAATCAGAATCAGTGTATCCAGTAAGGATAAAATCCTTAGGTCTATATACAAGCATATATGATAACTGGCAGAAATGCCAATTATTATAAGTCTTTTATTTAGAATTATGAGGGTTAACAAGTAGAAAACACAATGATAATACTTAGAATTTGTGAAAAATTGAGTTTTGCATCGATTAGCACCTAAATCCTCACTGACTCCAATATTATGCGTTACTCCATGCCAAAATGTCTATTTTTGTAGCTATCACAGGAATCAAATGCATGCATTTGAAGTAAGTAATTGCAGACAAATGCATGCGTTGAAGCCAGGCGATCGCAAAGACCGATGCATGCGCTGAAAATTAGATCGCATGCGTCCATCGCATGGAAGTTCTGGTGATCGAATGCGTCCATTGCACGGAAGTTGCAGTGATCAGGCGGATGCGGTGATCAATTGGAAATTGCGGTTATCGAATGCGCCCATCGTACTAAAGTTGCGGTGATCAAGCGGATGCGGTGATCATTTGGGGATTGCGGCCACGGAGTGACAACCATAATAAAAGAATGATCGCAAGATGGGAATGATGTGTTGATGCTTTAGCTGAATCAAGCTCGGACTCATACTTTGAGAGTATCAACAAGATAAGATGATGTGACATTACCTATACCATGACAAAAGCAGAAGTGAGCCATAACGCAATCATGATAGCTGTCGGCGTTTAAACTCTATAAATAGCCTTTGGACCTTAATTTCAATCCATCTGCCACAAGGTAGAGGTTTGCGATCATAGGTGAGAGCTTGAGTAAGATTTTCAGTGAGAATTCTTCACCTCCACAAACCAGACCGAGTGACAACCAGAGCTTGCGCCGGAGATAGAGCTCGAGAGAGACATCTCCACCATTCATCCATGGCACCACTGGCAGCCTTGACACAGAGTGTCACACCTCTTCCCTAGCCTTAGCCTCAAGACTTGGAAGGAAGTATGAGGGTACACCAGTAGTATTCCAAAACAACATTTTAAATTAACATTTCCCCCCTTATCTATTAAAGACTTTAACATATTTACCATAATTTATCTAAGTTTCATACATATAGTTCAATTTCCTATGTTTCTTTATCACATGATCCGAGTCGTGCCCTGAGAATTTACCAAGTCCTGGTGTTTTGGTGGTTTGTAGACTCCTTCTTGAATGCTCCGCTTTGCTACCGGGGGGAGGGGGGGGGGGGATAGAAGAAAGCATTTGGAAGAGTGTGAGCTACTAAGCCTAGTGAGTGGTGTTTTGAAAATAATAATCACATAATCACAATTTCAGTATAATTTATGCATGATCATGTGTAAATTCATTCATTCATCATCCTCCAGTTCCATGCTATACTTGGCATGTTCATATCATGTACATACTATCAATCATAACAACTTTTTATGTAAACTTTCCTATAACCCACTTTTCCCGCCAATGTGCACATCGACAATTCTTTTTCCGCTAGAAATGCTTAGGTAACTTGACTATATTTCCCGCCGGTCGTCACCGACTATTATTTCCCGCCGACCGAGGCTAACTATATTTTCCCGAAAAGTACCTTTTTTAAGCATGCTGACTTATGTAGTCCGGGTATAATCTCAGTTTTCATAGAAATTTCACAAACAATATCATGGTAAGCAGCATAACTTCATCAACATGCATTTTGCACTTATAAAACTAAGTAACCACTCATCGCAAGAAAGTTTTTCCACTAAAATCACCTTGAGAATACCTTTTTGAGAATTCCTCCATATCAATGGAAATTCCTCAATTAATACTTGTTATATCAATAAATAATGTCAAAATAGCCAAAATACCATTATATAATGAAAATACCAGCTTACCCTACTCAAATTTAGCCAAAATCCTAAAATTAGCCTCATTAGAGGTTATTTGGACTGTGGTAGGCAGCTGGGTGTTTGGCTATGTGTAGGGTGGGTGTGTTGTGCCGCACAGGGGGCTGACGCATTAAGCGTGCGTGCATGGTAGAGCTGCTGCACTGGGCGTGATGCATCACACGGTGGGGCAGCTGCGTTGGGCTAGCGCGTGGGATGCGTCGAGCGTGGCACACTGCTGGACAGACGCAGCGCTACAAGGCGTGCGCACAGGGTGCCGGATGCGTGGGCCGGCTGTTCGTTCAGGTTGGCTCAATGCCCCACCAACACAACCTTTGTTTCTGTCTAACTCCAATTAACTTGGCAGCCTAATAACTCAAACGTAACACTCTAAATATGCTCTCAACATAAGCTTTTGGTGATGGTATGAATAAATCCTTCTCGCCTAACCCCTCTTTTTATTGCCATTCCAAACTCACCCCCTTGTGACAACTCAACTTCCATTTGTCTCACTTTGGAGCTGCCACACTTAGCCTACTCCAGCCTAGCCTTAAGTTGTTCTCACCTCAACTTGCTAGCCAAAATTTCCTTTTTTGCATGTAATCTCCTTCACCCACCTCCTACTTAGGGTGATAAGACTTCCATTGCATGAAATCTCCTTTGTCCACAGCCTACTAGAACTCTGTATGATCCTCCTTTTGCCACCTAAATCACTTAAATACTTACATATTCCTTCATTTAGATTTTTTAAGACTCATGATCGTATACTATTGGCATCTTCCTGGGAGTTCCTTTCCATTAATTAGCCTTACTCTTTGTCCTTCATGCATCAACTTACCTCCATTGAAATTCCACTTAGCCATCGCATGAGTCGGCCATCACCAATGCATAGGGTGGCCGCTCACCCTTGACGCATGGCTTGCTAGGTATGCTTGCTCGGCCTACTTGGCATGGTTGCACGATGCTGACCATCAACGCATGGGCGTGCTACCTAGGTGCTTGTGTGCTTGGCCGCATAGGCGCACTCGGCCGCGTGGGCTTATCTCGCCACATGGGTGTGCCTTACTGCATGGGCATGCGCTTGGCATAGCGCATCGACGCATGGTTGGTCGATAGACTCAGCAGCACTCGACACATAGATGGCTTGCCCGCTCGACACATAGGTAGGGCTCTCGGCATACCTGTTCGACGCATGGCCTGTGCGCTTGGCATGCCCACTTGACGCATGCCTCCTGCCCGTGTCCCCATGCCTTTGCATTGGTTGTATGCAAGCCCTTAGCCATTTTTCAAGTCTTCTTGCTTGCATTCTCCATGCACTCTTGCATTTAATGTTTTAATGTTTTTCACTCTTTGCCCCAATATCCTTACTTAGGATTTTTCTTCTCTATTTAACCTTCCACTTTAGATTTAGTGTTAGGGTCTTATATAGAGCCCCTTCATTTCTCTTCTAATCTCTGTAGTATATTACATTTTAGCTTAAGATATTAAGACATTTTGTGATCAATGCAAATCTTGATTCCTTCACTACCGTCTTCTTCATCATCTTTATCTTTATCATTGTTCATCTTCAGCGTTTATTTATCAAAGGCGATCATATGCTTAATCGTGTAGCCTAGAGATGGGACGCATGTAGCAACCCACTGAGAGGTGTGCGTTGTGCAAGTATAGTGAGTTAATCCTCTTTGCTTGGTGAAAGGCTATAGCAATGCCTGTCTATGGGATGTTGCATTACTTGTCTATAAGTTAAATAGCCGCGTCTAACTGCCTGAGAAGGTAAGAGATGGAACGCACTAAAGCAAAGTATGCATTGTTCCTAGAGATAGGCACAATCTTATGCTTAATGCAACCATGCACTATAGAGATATAGTCATGCGGCTGACCACCGAGGTGTGCGATGCGTTAGTGTGACGAGCTGGGATTACTCGGGTGATTTAAGACAATAAACATTACTATGCGTTAATGGTTGTTGTGCATTTACCTATTCTCATCGCAAGTCTTCTATTGCTCAATCTGTTGAGTTAGGAGTAGGATTAGTGTGTAAATCCATAAACTTCTTCTTTTTATTTTTATTCATCACCTCAAATGCATTGCTTCACCAGCATTATTGAGTGACAAGTCCCTGTGTTCGACCTCAGATTACCTGAGAAACTTGCATTCGCGTTATACTTGGTGCAAGCATAAGAAAACTTGTGATAGGAACGCATAGTCATTACTAACTAGATTAACGCATTTTCATTCCGACGCATGACCTCCGATGCATGGGCATAAAAGCCATGTCTAATGCATGATTGCATGTACAACCATCCGTTCCCAATAAATTTTCTCTTTCCTTAATAAAAAAAATTTCCTACCCAAACAATATAGTCCCTTGTTCTCTTTAGATACTTGAGGATGTTTTTGACAGCATTCCAATGACTGTGTCCTGGATTGGATCGGAACCTGCTAACGATTCCAACTGCAAAGCATATGTCAGGACGTGTACATTACATTGCGTACATCAAACTCCCAACTGCAGATGCATATGGAATGCTTTTCATTTCCTTAACATCTTGAGGTGTCTTAGGACACTATTCCTTTGAAAAATGAATTCCATATCTAAATTGAAACATGCCTTTTGGAATTTTGCATATTATATATTGACAACATTTTATCAATATAAGATGCTTGAGATAGTGCTAGGATTCTATTCTTTCGATTTCAGAAAATTTGTATCCCTAGAACATATTTAACATCACCCAAATCTTTCATTTGGAACTGTGTTGCTAACCATCTCTTTACGTTAATAAAAAAGCTTGTCTCATTCCCAATGAGCAAGATATCATCAACATAAAGTACTAAGAATGCTACAGTCTTATTGACTATTTTCCTGTGTACATAAGGTTTGTCTACATTCTGTTCGAAGCCATAGGATTTGATCGCATTATCAAATCTTATATTTCAAGATTTTGAAGATTTCTTTAACCCATAAATGGATCGTTTAAGCTTACAAACGTTCTATTCTTGTCCTTGTCGATGAACCCTTCTTGTTGAGACATAAAAATACTTTCATCCAGATGGTCGTTTAGAAAAGCTGTCTTGACATCCAATTTCCATATCTCATAGTCATAATATGTGGCAATGGATAGAAGTATTCTTATAGATTTTATCATGGCAACAGGAGAAAAGGTTTCTTCATAATCAATCCTTTCTCTTTGGATAAAACCTTTTGCCACGAGTCTGGCTTTGTAGGTTTGCACCTTGCTAGTTTGATCTCATTTTATTTTGTAGATCCATTTACAACCTATAGGTTTGACACCATGTGGTTGATCTACAAGTTCCTAGACAGAATTGAAATACATTGACTCCATTTCAACGTCTATGGCTTTTATCCACTATTTCTTGTCAACATCTTCCTTTGGCTTTTTAAAGGTTAATGGATCCTCTCATCATCAAGTATGATGTTTTGAGTTTCTATTAAACCCATATAGCGTTCAGGTTGCTGAATAACCCTTCCACTATGTTGAGGCATACTTAATTCTTGAGAAGGACGTGATAGGGCAACAACAGTTGTTGAAGGACCAGCTTGATCAACAACTCTTATTGATTTTTCTCCAACATCTTTGGTCATTTCTGGTAATATTAGTTTACTGCGAGGTTGATGATTTTTAACATGATCTTCTTCCATGAATGTAACATTTATTGATACAAACACTTTGTCTTCTTGGAGATCTAGAATAGTCGTTCTTTTTTTTCTTTAGGGTATCTTACAAAGAGGCATAACTTCAAACGTGTTTCCAGTTTTTTAGGATTTTGTACCAACATGTGTGCTGGACAACCCTAGATACAGAAATGATGTAAAATTTTTTTTCATCACTTCCATAATTCATACGGTGTTTCTGAAACACTCTTTGAAGGAACAACGTTCAAAATATATACTACAGTCTGTACTGCATAGCCCTAAAAGGATTAAGGTAACTGAACATAACTCATCATTGATTGGACCATGTCTAACAAGATTTGATTTCTCCTTTCTACAACACCATTTTTTTGTGGTGTTCCAGGTGTCGTGAGTTGGGATTGAATTCCATGATCTACTAGATAGTTCTGGAATTGTAAATCCATATACTCACCACTTCGAAGTGTTTTAATTCTTTTACTTAAAATATTTTCTGTCTCGGTTTTTAATTCTTTGAACTTTTCAAAAGTTTCAGATTGTGACTTATTAACTAAATGTAGCCATATCTAGAGTAATCATCAATAAAATTGACAAAATACTGATAGCCTCCTCGTGCTTTTACATTCATCGGACCACATAGATCTGAATGTACAAATTCGAGAGGCTCTTTGGCACGAAGGCCTTTTTCAGAAAAAAGATATTTTTGTCATTTTTCCCTCAAAACATGATTCACATGGAGGTAAAGTACTATCTTCTAACATACCTAGATGACCGGTTTTAATGAATCTCTTAATCCTGTTGAGATTAATGTGACCAAGTCTGAGGTGCCAAAGATAGGCGTTAGGAGAAATTTTTCATCTTTTATTTTGAGTCTCAAGCATTTTAAATATCTCTATATTTAGAATGACCTTTGCTTCAGTTGGTTTTATATGTACAAGTTATTTTCGAGTCTTGCAAAACAAATATGAACACCTCTTGAAAAAACAAACACTGCATTAGATTCAAAAAATATTTTGTACATATTTTCTAGCAGACAGGAAATGAAGATTAAATTTCTTTTCATCTTAGGTACATAATATACATTTCTAAGTGAGATGAAAAATTCTCCAAAAAATAGCTTGACATCTTCTACTACATGAGCCAAAATGACTTCTCCGTTCCCACCTTGAAAGTCATTTCTTATTCAGAAAGTTTTTTCCACGAACTAATTTCCTATAGAAAAGTGCAAATATGATTAGCGGCGCCTGAATCTAATATCCAGGTTAGGTGAGTATTCTCCACTAGACATGTTTCAACTACTAGTAAATCTAATTTACTTTGGTTCCCCTTTTCCGCTTTCTTTTCTACTAATACTTTAGGCAGTTACGCTTCCAGCGCCCATTCTCTCCACAATGGAAACACTTTCCTTTTGAAGCTTTGTTTTTGTTTTTGTTTTTCTTTGCAGTGATTTTCTTATTCCCTTTACCCTTATTCATTTATACGGTCTCGTCTTTTGAAAAAGAGGGAACATACTTCTTTTTATCAGCGGGTTTTATTCCAGACATAGAACCCTTTAGAAACTTTTTAGGTCATGAAATAACATTTACTTCACCTTCTTTAAGTTTCATCATAGACCGATACGTATGTAGTTCGTTCGACTGTGTAGTCAAATTTTAAGTAATTTTGTTCATAACAACATTTGTTCTGAAAGGTAGATAACTCTTTGGAAGGGATTCTAATATCATACTGACTTGACTGATTTCATCTATCTTCGCCCCATGAGCCTCAGCAATATTAAAATGGGCCATCATATCAAGAACATGTTCTCTAACATTGGTACCATCTTTCTTGCAAGTACTATAAACATACTTAATGGCTTCATGTCGAACAGAGGATGATAGTTGCTCGAACATCTCTTGGAACGACGCCATTATCTCACGGGCAGTGGGCATTACCTCATGTTTCTTATTAAGTACATCAGATATACTTGCTAAGATATAAGCCTTGGCTTTTTCGTTAGCCCTAACCCACCGATCAAAGATGTCCCAAACATTTTGGTTCGCTGTTGTACTGGGAATCGGAGGACATTCCTTTGTCAACATAAACCTCAAATCATCCACAACTAATATCGTATTAATGTTGGATTTCCAGTTTGAATATCCTTCTCTGTTAAACTTATTAGAAGCAAGTAGTTGTATAATTGAATTTTACATTGCTGAAAAAATTTAAACAAATTCTATAAAACTTATGCATCTAAATCCAATTTTTGCAAAGAAATAAAGTACCCATTTTTCTTTATTTAGTTTTGCAATAATACTTCAGTGATTCAGAATAGTTGCTAACATGGGGCAGTAAAAAGATCTTTCACTGAAGCAAGACAATCTTGTCCAAATACTATATCAGAATAACTCTTTATTCCTATAGTTCTTTTGGTTATCGTTTTTGGTCAAAATCGTTACTGACGATTAGTATTTCTTGTAAGTGTGACCCGCCATTTTCATATTTTAAAGAAAGGTATGAATATGCCCCCGAGATGAAGACAATATCCAAGACAGAACTATGAGACCCTATTCATTTCTGAAGCTTGGGTTGTTCCAAATCCTATGTTACAACCCTTCGTGGGGATCACCGTGGTTAACAACTAGCTAGTGCTGCCTAAAAACGATAGCAGGTGCAACATAGGAATCTCACGGTTCAAACTAATGGAGGAGACCGTAGAATAATATTGACACATTTCTTTCACCCACTTACTATGAACTACTTCCCCTATCCACCTTGTTATTGACCCATGCAAACACTTTTCGAATGGAGTAGTTGCGGTAAAAACGACACGAAGCCGAGCATGGATCTCACGGTGTGAACTCTTGAGGATGTGAGAGCTAATAACTATATATCGAATATATTGTTAATCGTTCACTGAAGTGTTCTAAATGTTTAGGTATCCATTTACTTAGGTTTAAAAACGGCTAACTTTAAACAATCTAAGTCTATATAACTTTTATGCAAGTATAACATTTATATTTGGATATAACCCTACGATATTTAAGTGTTTAAACCAGTTTCAAACCTCACACGTCTCACGCAAGCTAATAAAATCAGTTAACAATGCTCAATATTTCGGTCATAATCCCCATGTAGGAGGTGTTACGTAAACTGTCAACTTAAGTACCCCTAGCCTTAAATAAGTTTATGAACTGATTTGAGTTTGTAATCAAATTTTATAAGGTAACAATCTATTTTAATAGTTAAAACTAGTTATTAACCTAAGTGAGCATGTTGTGTATCTTTGTTATGGATTTTAAAATCTAATTTCATTTTATAACAACTTACAAAATTTTAGATATGTTGAACATCCACAACATACATCAAAGGTATTCAATATTTAATATAACATTTATATTAAATAAAATAAATCTAAAACATGCATACTATATATTATAACATTTTATAACATATTTTCAATGCATGTAACATGTTTTCTATTGTGGGATTTTAAATCTACATGGCATACTGTATGCATATACAAGATTTATTTAATTATAACATATATCACATGCATAAATAATTAAAACATACTGATATGATTTTAGTTTTGGTATTTTCAAGCAAAAAACGGCCTAAGAATTATAAAAATAGCAAGAAACAGCTCCAAACTACTTCCGAGCCGCTCAAACAGCTCCAAAAATAGCTTGAACCAGATGTGAACCACCTGAACCAGATGAATCAAAACCCTTTTGAAGGTGAACCAGGTTAAGTTTGAAGAAAATCGGTCAAACCGATCAATCCTCAATAAACCAGTTCAAGAATCTCCTTGTTCGACCAAAATCTTGCTAGGATGAACTAAATCTTGCTCCTCATTGAAAATCTTGCTCAAGCTCGATTCAAAATCTCGCTCGAACTCGAAATCTCGTTCCTCGTTGTAATCCCACTGAAACTCGATTTAAAATCTCGCTCGAACTTGAAATCTTGCTCCTCGTTGGAAATTTTGCTTAAACTTGATTCAAAATCTCACTTGAACTCTAAACCTCGCTTAAACTTGATTCAAAATCTCGCTTGAAATCTAAGTAGAAGCTCACGATCTAGAAATCTGCAACTCGACCTTCTTCACTTCTTTCTTCAATTACATCCTAATTGCAACTCTAATGACTCCAACTGAATTATAGACTCTTAAGCACATATTAAGGCCCATTAAACAAGAGCCAAGTACAAGAGTTACAACATAATTGAAAAGACTCAAATGCCAAAACACTGAAAAATCATATTAGTACTCTATTTTCATACAGTTCATGAAGAACACCCACCAAACTTAAATTAACAATAGTTAAGCATTAAAATCATGCTCTAATAACAATTGAAGGAGTAGTATAATAGACAACGGAAGAATTCAAAATCAATAAGCACTTAAACTACATTTAATTTGAGTTTTAAACGTGCTATTCATATGACATTCATAAAAGAGTTTTAAACAAACATTACCTTTGAAGATATCTTTCACGAATTCAGTAGAATTTCACCAAGATTGAGCTTGATTCTTCAAGACGACCACCACCAAGATTTTCTCCACTATGAGAAGGAATGTATGGTGGAAACACTCAAATCAAGCTGAATTGAACTAGTGAGGGTGAAGTAGGGTTTTCAATTTTCAAGCACTTCAGTAAGTAAAGTCAGAATCACCTCCAATCTTTCTGCATGAAACTTGTATATATAGATTGAAATCATGCAAAACAGTAGGGTTGCATGGAGGGCAGCTCCTACTTGGAGAATTAATGAAGAAATTGGTGGATTTTGGTGATAAATCACCATAAGAGATAGTGGATTTTCCAAGATTGTAAAAATCCACCACTCTTTAATTTTTAATCATTTTTCTTAAAAATTGATTTTTATTTTAAATAAAACCATTTTATTTAAAACTAGTTTTTATAAAATTAATTCAAAATTAATTAATTTATATAAAACTAATTTTATTTTATTAAACTTTTTAATTAAAAGAATATTAATTAATATCTTAATATTAAATTAATAGAACATCAAATCCACCAATATGATTCAATTTCATATTTAAATCACAATTTAAATATTAATTGATTTTCCAATTTCGTTGGATTTCAACTAAATTAAATGTTTTTAATTGTATCATATACAATCAATTGAAAAACCCTAAAACTGAATTTGAACATTTCAAATTCATAACCCTAAATTCAAAATTCATCCAATCAATTACTCAATCCATTATTCTAGTTTATAAGCTAGTAGAGGGACCTAATGAACCTATAGATCATGAGCTCCAACGATTTGTAATTAATTTGTTAAACTCTTTAAACCGAATTGATTACTATTCGTTAACTATCAAGGCATACCACTATAGCTCGATAGTTTATCATTGAGCAGAGCGGTCAGGTTGTAGTCAATGCTGTTCAAAACAGTATTGCAATGGAAATGCAGGAAACTTTCAGGTAAAGATTCCTGTATGAAGCTAACCAGACTCGCTTCATCGATGCTTGACCCATTCATCTCCACCATTTTGAAGTGGACCATCATGTTGAGAATATGTTCTTGAATAGATGCCCCTTCTTGTATACAGGTATTGAAGTATTTTAGAGTGTCATGCCTGAGCTGTACAGATGATTGTCCGAACATTCCCATCAGGGACTCCATGATCTCACGAGCTGTGAGCATGGGCTCATGCTTTTTGGCCAAGACTTCATTAAAGCTTGCCAAGATATACGCTCTGGCCTTTTCGTTCGTCCGTGTCCAACGCTTATATGCTTCCCAAAAATTTCAAGGAGCATTGGCAATAGGAATGAGAGGACGTTCCTCCATCAGAACAAATCAAAGATTATCGATGATTAGAATAGTATTGATTGTGTTTTTTCAACTAACATAATCCTCTCCCGTTAACTTATCTGCGACAAGTAACTTAAAGGTAGCCATTTCAAGAATTTGCTGAAAAAGAAGAAACTATTTTAACCTACTTGCATTAAACAACTTAAGAAAATCACTCATGATTTTAGCAAAATAGTCTAATGTACCCTAAGTTACATCTATTTTGTAATGATGTTTCAGTGAGGCAGGACAAAAGTCATCGTAGGGTGATCAAGTGCCCTTTCACTGAAATGAGACATTCTCAACCATTAGACAAAAACAACACCTTGTCACTGTAACTAAAGTCACCATTGTTAGGATAAGAATTTGTTAACATCCTTAACAATTCTTTGTAAGTGTAACCCCTCATTTTAGGTTCTAGAGTTTCGCTCCAATGAGCCAACCATAGGAAAAAATCGATTGGGACATGAAACTAAAACAACCCTATCCATTTCTGGAGATCAAATAAGCGTCATGCAATACAACCATCCTTTAGGGGGACACGCACGATGCTAATTGTTGGGATTGGTATCCTAATTCTCGCAAAGTCTTGTAGTTTGTAAACATTGTACACACATTGTTATTAATAAAATAATAATTATTTTATTTTCATTTACTCAGATCCAATAAACAAAGATCCATGGTTATTTTATGTAAACTTAAGCATGTATATGAGATATACAAGCGGATCATGCCTTAAGTAATAAACTAAAAGGTCCGTAGTATACGGATTAAGTAGGGATACCTTATCCTAGTAACACTATGGATCGACCCACTTTGTAGAGGTTTACAAGTGTTGTAAATTACTACAGATGGTCTTATCCTGACCACTCATGTGGAGACATGTGAGCGGGGGTGTCCTATACAAAGAGTTTGTATAAGACCGGGCCACAAGATGATTCTTCTATTTATATAACGCCATTGATAATTGAGACTTACATCTCACTAAAATGACCATAGGTGACATGACCTTAATCCTGAGTATTTTGGGAACTTCTGCCTATGAGGGCGGTTCTTTGATTAGTATGGGTGAAAGTGACCAGATTGCCAACTCAACAAACCTACCTTTTTGGGGATTTGTCTGATTAGGGAGCTGAGAACTTAGTTACACAAGATAGAATTCACTCCTTCCTTGAAATCAGGGTAAGTAGATAGATTGCTCCCTTAAAGGTTGATTTCGAGTCTTGAACATAGTGGTCACATCCTCTATTTGGAAGAGAGGACCCAGTCATAGTAGGACTATGACTTATTGTTCATTGGAGGAATCAGTGGTACTTAAGGAGTTAGATGTAACTACAAGGGAAAAATGAAAAATTGGCCCAGTTATACTTACGAGCGATCTGTGAAGGGTTATCGCACTGTTGATTAGTTGATATGGACACAGAAATATATCTATAGTAAGAAGAGTGCAACCGTCGGTCTTTAATGGAGTGCTCGATAGTTACTGGATGGTGGATCCCATGACTAAAGAGTTTAGTCACTTATTCACGTACCGTTGGAGCTTCAAGCTACAGGTCCATAAGGTCTCCTTGATAGCTCAATGGGTTCAAGTTGAGAATCAGATTTTGGTGTTGATTTGAAGTGTTTAACAAGAGGAAATTCAATTATATGTGATATAATTTGTGTAATGTATGAGATACATTATTTGGAGGAATTGATATAAATATGATTTATATCAAGTACCATAAAATAGAAAAAGAACTGTGGTTTATGTGTTTCATGAAATGAAATATTAAAACTATAGGTTATAGATATAATATGATAAGTTGGTTATCATATTTATTTATAATATATTAATTATATGATAATTAATTTTTTTTTCTCTAATAACCGATTGAGTGGGAGGTTATTGGAAGTTTTATGGTAACCATGAGATAAAAGAAATTTGTTTTCCTAAAATTAGAAGTTGCTTCATTCGGCAAGTACTCACGGAGACAAGCTATCAAATGAAAGAGTTTCACTAAGCGATAGTGTTGAAAGAGACTAAACGATTGTGTAGATTTGACTATACGATAGTCACTCAGCTGATCGTTGCTACACGATCAAGTGGCTAAGTCTATACGATATGCTGTCGTTTACTAAACGATCGAGCACATCATCTATGCGATAGACCAACATCTTATCTCCCACTTGCTCGATCATCTACTCGATCGTAGACCTCCAGTCTCTTCCTCAAGCCAAGATCATACAGAGCCTACAACTCCTAGATTCTCACGCCGAGAATACCAAGGGTAACTATTATGGTAGTGTCTTACTCAGTTTGTGAATAGAATTGGACTCGATTAGGTTTGAGGAGCTGTTGGCTGTGTTCGTGGTGATCTAATCATTGCGCTCGAGTGTTGCTGTCATTGGACACATTGGAGATTGATCGAGGGATTCTTGAAGAATGGTTCTTCAAACGTATGCATCCTCTATCCCTTATATCATCGTATAACATGCTTTAATTTTTGTATAAGCATAACCTGTATGTTTCCGTTTAAATACTGTAATTGTTTATGTTTATATGAATGGAATTTGGAACGGTCTCCTTTCGCTGCTCATGAAAATCCTCGTGTTTTATTTCCTTCAATGAGGTGATGCATGAAACTTTATTTAACCTAATGAGAGAGATCGAGGGATGTATTGTCACATCTAACTTCTTAAGTACCACTGATCTCTCTAATGAACAATAGATCATAGTTTAACTATGATTAAACCCCTCTCAGGCCAGAAGAGGGTGTGGCGCCACATTGTTCAAGACCCAGAATCAGCCCTTAAGGAAGCAATTTATCTACTTACCCTACCGTAGGAAATGAGTGAATCCATCTTGTGTAGTTGTGTTCCTAGCTTCCCAATCAGACGAATCCCCAAAATGGTAGGCTTATTGAGTCGGCGATCTGGCCACTCTCACCCATACAAATCAAAGGACCGCCCTCATAGGTAGGAGTTCACAACTCACTCAGGATTCAGATCATGTTACCTATGGTCATCTTGGTGAAATGTAAGTCTCCATTATGAACGACGTTATATAATGAGACTAAACATTTCGTGGTCCAGTCTTATACAAACTCTTTGTATAGAATATCCCCGCTCACATGTTTAAACATGAATGATGAGGATCAGATCATTTGTAGCACTTTACAAAAATTGTAACACCTACAGATCGGGCTATACTCGTAGTGTCACAAGGATAAGATACCCAGTCTTATCCATCTACTACAGACCATTTAGGTTATCACTTAAACATTATCCACCCGTATGTCTCAACATACATGTTTAAGTTACAAAGATAACCTTGGATGTTAGTTTATTGATTTGTGGCTAATGCAACTAAAATATCATATATTATAGACAATGAATAAAATATCATATATTTTATTAAAAACACAATGAGTTTGTTCAATAACGTTTACAAACTATAGGACCATACGAGATTTAGGGCATCAATCCCAACATAGCTAACCAATTTCTAGGAGAGACATAATTGACTGCATTAGTTTCGGTAGCTACGCCCCCCATGAAATTTAAAGAACCTAAAAGAGCATGGGTCATATATTCTGCGGAATGTCATTCTTGCCAAGGTTGGATGTCTTTTTTCAGTCTACTCAAGTCCAAACCATTAGGATCCTTTAGTGATTCTAACCAAGGAACACGATCCCAAAAAAACGCATAGTCTCTCCCCCAAAAATGACTTCTCTGGTCAGAGAACGCATTAGATATTTACCTAAACTAGTAGGTCCTTGAATGGATCTAATGTGAGGTCCAAGATGTTGGTCTCTAACTAGAAAAGTAAATGCTTGAGCTTGAGAAGCTTCTGATTTGTGCCTAGTCTTTGCTTAGTCTTCGCCTTCTTCAATGGCCAAGTTGAAGCGTTCAACAATGGCCTACCACCTTTCTTTTTCAAGGTTGAACTTCATAGACAAAACATTTTTTTGGGTATTTGGGGGGGGGGGGGGGGGACACTACTCAGCACCTAAGGTGGAGTTCAATGCCTAACAAAAATGGCCAAAAGAAAAGAAAGAGATGTAGAAAGAACGCATGCATGGAGATTTCGTCTGTCGGAGGTTCGAGAATCTATGAAAGGACATCTAAGGCTAAGTAAGGAAGAATGAAAGGAAATCCATTACTGAGAAAAGTGGTGATCTCGTCTTGCTTGTTGGGAGAGAGGAAACTTCCAGACCACCTTTTCCAGCTAGATAGCGAACTATCACTCAGTAATAAACACTAAGAGAAAGAGACTGGGAATGAGTACCTATCCCTTACGAGAATCGAACCCGTGTCTTCGACATGAAAAGATGATGTCCTAAGAATTGGACGAAAGGAACCAAAAAGCCAGTCTTCATATATCGCTTTGTGGGCTCCGAGAATAGAAGTGGTTCATTTTGTTTCTATATGCAATTCGACGATTTCATTTGTGTTTATGTTGACAATTTCTTATGTGAATTTGGCAGGTCATTCTCTTGTCCTATGGGTTCCCCCACCGACTCAGTGACACACCAACCATACCTCTTCCCTTTCTTCGATTATAAAGCCCTTGGATCCCTTTCTTTGTCTTTCATCCTCTCTGTTGTTCATCCTATACAAATAGTTAAGTGAGGCTCTGTTCTTTCTAATCTAGAAAAGAAAAGTGGGACGAAGTAGCTCGATCAATAGGGATAGAAGCGAAGCATCTAAATCGAGTTTACAAGGGAGAAGGGCCGTTTGAAATGGTGAAGCCCTATGCTAAAGTAAGAAAGAAAGATAGTTAAGGTTACGAAGTCATTTAGTCGAACTATGAAGAAAGGGAGTCCCAGGTTACAAAGTAAGGTCAGTTGGTTTAGGAAAGCTCAAGTTATGAAATTTCTTAATCATTAATTAATTAAGTAATAGCGAGGTGTCAGTAGGGAGTTTCGTTAGCTGGAGATATAGACTAGGCTAAGGGACAAACTGAATCTCTTCTTCTATTCTCTTTTCTTACACCTTAAACTTCTTCTGAGTCTAACAAGGCTCAGATGTAGAGCCTACCACTATGGACCAAGATTACACAAAGGTAGAACACCATCGAAACTTTGCTGACTTTATAAACCTTAATTTTGCTATGCTCAATAAGAACTCAGAATAGCAAAAATAGGTTCGTGTTCATCTTCCAAAGCCAGTCGCCTTTGCCCAAGTATGAACAACCTAACCACTTTGTTTGAAGCTTTACCAGGAAGCGGTCGACTTGTTGAAGCTTTGCTTCTCCTAATTCCAAAACGCGACAATAGACTTGCAACTCTCATATAGGAAAAAGCTTTTCTTTGATAGTGGTCATAATGTAAGGATCATAACATATCTCAAGACTGAAACATCTACGTTGGTAGGGATGGATATAGCCAAGTGGATCAAGGTATTGGATTGTGAATCCACCATGCACGAGCTCAATCCCCGTCGTTTACCCATCAATAAATGGACCATTTGTTATGGAGACACAAGACAAACCTAGAAAGAATTTTTTTCTGCAAATCATCTCTAAGCTTTTAAATAAAGGCATCCGAGCAATTGATATCCCATTGAAACATAGAAACTATAGATTTACATCGCCTACTTGCTTCAAGTACAAAAGGAATAGCTGATCATTCATTGAATTTTATGAAGTTTTTAAGACCTTACTAATCAGGCTCACACTTTTGAGTTCACAATGAATGAAATTCATCCCCGGATGAAGATCAAATCTCCTTTTTTTTTTTTTTTTACTAAACCATGGGGAGCACCGAGAAGTTTACTGGGCAAAATGAGTTGTCATGACGATACCCTTCTTTTCTTAGTGGAAGATCGGAAAAGACTTCTCTTCATCATGAGACTGATTGGATCTGTCGTAGATTTTCGAGAGACCTCCACAGGGCAGACTAAAAGAGTAAAAGCACAACAAGCAAAAAGTGTTGCTTTCATTTCTTTATTGAGAATTAAATCAAGTTTTTTAAAAAGGGGGTTCAATCCCTACGTATTTTCTAACTCTATACAAGTCAATTTTTGAAATAATAAATTCCTATTCCGGTCTTTGAACCTCTCCCTCGTAAACTTAGTCGAGCATCTTTGAACCTCTTCTTTCAGTTGAGCGACTTCGTTCCTCGCCCTTGGGCTATTAGCTGCGTAGTGACTACAATACAAAAAAGAATTCGGGTGAAGGTTCCTTGAGAACAACGACTAAAAGTTGTTTGCCTAACCTTTGAAAAGAAAGAAAATAATAGAGACCCTCATTGGTTGTATAATTGATTCTGTTAAGCCCTAGAAGAAACGTTAAGGCTCTTCATTCAAGACCTATCAATAGGATTCCCAACGCGTGAGAGGTTAGTGCCAGCTACATTAGCTGAAAATCTTTTATCATTAGGGATTCTGCATTCATAGTTGTGTCCCCCCTGACACTAGAACGTGTAATAAAGCATCACAACTTTATCAAGAAAGGGGTAAGCCTTCGTTATCAAATCAGCTATTCTTTGATCAGCTGCTATTAGAAGTGGTGTCTGGGAAATGTTGGGAAACCTATTACTACTGAATTAAGCATGCTTTCGATGAAATTACGGACATAAAAAACACACATAGCAAAGACAAATATACAAGAAATCGAGTTGTCAGTTCATCAATCCTATATGCTTGTACTGGAAATTAATTCAAAGAAAGGAAATCATAAAGAATAGAAACATCCAATAAAAAATTCGTAAAGAATCTCAAAGAATTCAAGAAAATCCCTACAAACCTCGAAACCGACATTGTGGCCTTCAATAGTTCATCAAATTCGATTCACGATGCCAAAATTTACATATAAAACTCAAAATGAAAGGAAATCTCATGAGTGTTAACCTGGAAAGGCCAAAATCGAGCAACATGCTTTCTAAGACGGCCTAACTCTCCTCTCTCCTTTACCTAATTTGGAAAGAAAATCTTTATAATACAGCTGTTGCATCGCACCACTAGGAAGAGCGTTGTAACATTCTTGTCGATCTAGCCTTCAAGCGTTGGCCATGTGTCGCAACGATGTTGTTACTCTCCCTTGCAATAGACCGACGCATGTGGATGCTTGGTATTCTATTAATCATCGTAATGTTGCAACGCTAAGGGTAGCATTACGGCACTGCCCTACATCTTCAGCTTCTGCAATTCAACGTTGCACGTGCGTTGAAGCTACAAATGTATGAGTGTTGTGATGCTCTAATCAGCCGTAGTATGGTCATTTCCTCTCCTTTGAAGCCAGGATGCTTAAATTACCTCCAAATTACTTCAAATTAATCCCATTTCTCATCAATTGGTAATTTCTACCTCTTGGTTGCCCAATACATAAAAAATAGAATACTTAACACGTAAAATCCATTAACAGCCTAAATTAAGCTAGGAATTATAGCTCTTTTTTAGAGCTATCAATGGACTACAGAAAGTTGAACACAACGACAAAGAAAGACCACTTTCTACTTCCCTTTATTGACCAGATGCTCGATAGATTAGCCGGAAAAGAGTTCTATTTTTTCTTGAATGGTTATTCTTGTTACAATTAAAACTTAATCGCCCTTGAGGACCAAGAGAAAAGTACTTTTACACGTCCCTTTGGAATGTTTGCATTCTGACGCATGCCCTTTGGTCTATGCAACACACCTGGAACATTTCAGAGATGCATGAGGGCTATATTTTCTGACTTTTTTTAACACTCTATTGAAGTTTTCATGGATGACTTTTTAGTCTTTGAAAATTTCTATCTGTCCTACCTTAACAACTTCAACAAGACACAAAATCCTTTCAACAAGAAACCCAACAAGGCTTTTAGAAATTGGGCACACAAATCATGCAACTAGCAACTGTGGTAAGAAAGCTTGAGAGTAGGTCATCAGGAAAGCTCCCCAGTCAACCGAAGCATGCAAATGTAAGCGTAATCACTCTAAGAAGCGGTAAGGAAATTCCTTATTCTTCTCAAGTAGCTAGCCCACTGCAACAAACTACCAAGAAGCTTAAATAGGTAATTGATCATGATAACAAGGTAAATGAATCTAAGGAATCTCCCATCTTCATTGAGGTACGTAACCACTCTCCCCCTAATGTAAAGTCATATGTACCTAAGGCCCTCTTTCCTAGTAGACTAGCCAAACCTAAGGTAGAAGATATTGACCATGAGCTAATTGAAATGGTTAAAAGGTACAAATTAATATTCCTTTGCTTAACGCCATTCAACAAATACCTAGATATACTAAATTCTTAAAAGGCTTATGTACTAAGAAAAGAAAAGGGAAAGAAAATGAGAGAGTAATTGTTAGCAAAAACGTGTCTGCTTTGTTAAAAAAGGACATGCCTTAGAAATATAGAGGTCCTGGAATGTTTACTCTACCTTGTAAGATAGGAGATAGAATTATCACTTATGCCATGCTGGACCTAGGTGCATTAAATGTCATGCCTTTTCATGTCTATGAAGATCGTAAGTTGAATGGCCTACAAAAACAAATGTTTGCATACAACTAGTGAATAGGTCATATATTCAATCCCTCGGCATTGTAGAGGATGTTTTGTTGAGAGTTGGAGAATTAGTCTTTCCTGTTGATTTTACATTTTAAAAATGGATGAACCATACTTTACTTCTTCCTCTAACATTCTACTTGGTAGACTGTTCATGAAAACTGCAAAAACTATAATTGATGTAGATAAAGGGTCTTTATCAGTAGAATTTGACGGAGAGGTAAAATCCTACAACATTTATGATGCCATGAGATTTCCAGAGGAATATTGTTCTCTTTGCTCCATAGATGCATATGATGAAATTGATCACATTATTGATGCCATGTTATAAAAAAATTCTCATTGTTTGGTAGCCCCTTCCATTCATTATGGTCTGATTTGATTACTCATAATTCTTCTCATGTATCTCTTAACTTTTGCGACCATGATAATTAAAATATAAAGCATGTTTCTAATTCTTCACTTCAATTTTCTAAAAAGAATGAATCTTCTTCAAAAGGGATAATGATAATTCGTTGAACAACAAATTTTTCCAAAATGTAAATACTTCAAAAGTATATTCAAATTTTCAAAACAAAGGTTGTTTAAATGAAAAACCTTCAACTGATAATTCAAATTCAAATTTCAGTTGTAATAACAAAAAAAAAAAAAAAAAAAAAAGAAAGAAAAAGAAAAAAGAAAGCTTGTAAACTTTGCTTCATTTTCAATATGTAGGTAAAAGGGATTGAGCCCAAGGCTCTCCCTTCTCCAAAGAAGAGCAAAAACTTAGGAAGTAGTTTCAAAAACACCAAGAAGCAAAAACCTAGAAAAACCGAAATTTTTTATATTCCCTGAAAAACATGAAAAATCTTCCAGGTGATTGGACACAGACTCAAAATCTACAATGAAGGACGTGCAAACCAAGTTGAATTGGGCTTGCGTTTAGTAATCCCTCATATACTTGACACCCCTCTTCATGAACGTCGAGCAAACGACCTAAAAATTTACAACAACATAATTTTCTTTCTTTCTTTTCATTTTCATTTTTTCTTTCTTTTCTCACTTTTCATTTTTCTTTCTTATTTTAGTATTTCAAATAAATAGAATAATTTATTCTTTTCTTTTTCTTTATAGGTGATTTACTTAATAAAAGAAAAATGAGCTCTTAAGAATAAAAAATAAAAAAAAGCAAAGAAATTATCTCTCAAGCAAATAAACAATCAACAATAAAACTAGGGAAGTTTCTCTCTACATCCCTTCTCTTTTGTTTCTTGAATTCATTTTCTTATTCTAAACATTGAGGACCATGTTCTATCTTTACGTTGGGGATGGGTAAACATTGCATGTTTTTGGTATTCTTTTGTGTATTCTTTGATTAGCTTTAAAAATGAGTCTCACTAAAGTTTTTGCATGCTTCAGGAACAATTGAGCATCTGAGCTTGGGTTAATAGATTGTTGATTACTTATATTGATTACATTGATTTTGTGATTCTGCTTTGACATGTCTGAATAAATTTAAGGCTCTGATTCATCTTGATGGTGTAATTTTGATTATTTGAAAAACATGTCTATCGAATTCTTTATTCTTGAAAAGACCATTTTTGCCTTAAATGTAATACATTCATAATTGAATAAATTCATATTTTCACATTCAAGAATCTCATTCACTTTGATTCTATGCTTCATTTGTTTTTACTCAATCTATTGATTCTTATTGATGAAATTTTGATGACGCACTCTGTCTAGTAAGGATACAAACAAAGTTTTAGACCTTTTAAGTTTTTCAAACAAAATTTTGAAACACATCTTTCAAAAGAAACTTTCTTTTCTTTTTAACTTCATAAAAAATCGAATACTTAGGCTTTTAGATTTATTTAGGACCTTTAAACTCTTAGAAATGTCATATCTACTTAATTTTCTTTATCAACCCAATAGGAAAAACTTTGGTCTAAGGTAAACAATTTTGTTTTAGAGGCAAATCTAGATATAGGGGAATAGAAAGAGCCTAGTATATAAAAAAATGCTAGCACAAAAAAGAAAAGAAAAAAAAAGCAAATTATCAAAATTAACATAACTTTCACTAATATGTGTGTGTGCATGGGTAGAGGTGAAAAGAGCTACCTTCATCGTATTTCTATTAAGACCCACGAGAAAAGAGCGATAGGTTCACGACGGTGCGAGTGTGAAAGCTATCCTCCCTGGATGTAAAAGAAATGCCAATTAAATTTTTTGTGTGTGAATTTAAAAAACACACCCTTGTATTAGAATTGCCTCTCTCCAATCTAAGTTAGGTATACCATAGACCAATAACCGGGCCAGAGTAGGGCGAAGAGGAATTGAAAGTTAGATGTCTTCTTTCTATTAGTTTAGGCTTTTAAGTAAACTAAAACTAGGTAGTATTTTCTGTTATGATTTTGCAAGAAAAAGACATTTTCTTTTCAAAATAAGCTTCAACCTTTTGTTAGCAAAACTTTGAATTTCTAAATTCATACTTATATCCTTACTTCTTCAATTGTTGAGAAAGAAGATAAGAATCGATCCATTTTGTAAGACACTTGAATGTATAAACCATTTTGGATGTGAAGATGAAAATGTGCCAACTTGAATAGGTCGATTTTTAATAAAGGAATGAAACTTTGAATAAACAATAAACAATTCATTTTTGCTTGAATATATGCATATTTCTAGTTTAGACTTGTTCGAGACGACCAAGAGTTAACTTGGAGGTGTTTTGTTAGGTCTTTATGTTGGAAATGGTGTCCTAAATCTCCTTGTAATCTCGTAGTTTGTAAACTTTGTATAAACATATTGTTGTTAATAAAATAAGTGTTATTTTATAAGCATATACTCAATCCAATAAACTAAGATCCAAGGTTATTTCATGTAATTTAAACAAGTATGTAGAGACATACAAGTGGATCTTGTTTAAATAATAACGTAAATGGTCTGTAGTAGATAGATAAGGTGGGTACCTTAACTTGGTGACACTACGGATACGACCCACTTTATAGGTGTTACAAGTGTTGTAAAGTGCTACAAATGATCTGATCTAGATCATTCATGTTGAGACATGCGAGCGGGGTATCCTAATGAAAGAGTTTGTATAAGACTGGACCACAAAATGATTAGTCTCTTTATATAACGCCGTTAATAATAGAGACTGACATTTCTAGGATGACATAGATGACATGACCTGAATCCTGAGTGAGTTGTGAACTCCTACTCATGAAGGCGGTCCTTTGATTTTTATGAGTGAGAGTGGCCAGATTGCCAACTCAACAAGCCTACCATTTTGGGGATTCGTCTGATTGGGGAGCTAGAAACTCAGCTACTCAAGACGGAATTCACTCTTTCCCCAATGCAGGGGTAAGTAGATAAATTACTCCCTTAAGGGCAGATTCCAGGTCTTGAACATAGTGGTCGCACCCTCTCTTGGCCCGAGAGGACATGGTCATAGTGGGACTATGACTTATTGTTTATTAGAGGAATCAGTGGTAGTTAAGGAGTTAGATGTAACTACAAGGGCAAAATGGTATTTTGGCTCAATTGTACTTATGAGCAATTTATGAAGGGTCATCACACTGTTAATTGGTTATATCCAATAGTCACAAAAATTTATCTGTAGTGCAAAGAGTGTAGCTATCAGTCTTTAGTGGAGTGGCTGACAGTTAATAGATGTTGGGTAATTTAATTAAAGAGTTCAATTAATTATCTGAGTACCGTTGGAGCTTCAATCTATAGGTCCATAAGGTTCCCACTGTAGCTCAACAGGGATTTAATTTTTGGATTAATTTGAACTGTTCAAATTAATTGAGGAAATTAATTATATATGATATAATTAATTATAATGCATTTGATACATTATATATGAAAGGAATTTGAATATGATTCAAATACCAATTATATGAATGAGATTCATGTAATTAAATATAAATATGATTTATATTGAGAGGAATTAAAATATTTTGATATGATCAAAATATCATTTATATGGATGAGATTCATATAAATAGATCTAATATAAATATGATTTACATTAAATGCCATGTATAGTTAAGAGAGAATAAAATCTATAGTTTATATTGTATTTGATGCAATATAAAACTATAGGCTATATGTTATATTTGATATAACATATAATGTATCTATATAATAAAACAGTTATTATATATTCTATTTATTAATTTATTTGATATTAATAAAAGGGAAGGAGTTATAACTTCCTCCCCTTATTTTCTTAATAGCTAACTTATGATAAAAGAAGATAAGAGATCATCTTCTTCCAGGAATTCACAAATAGAGAATTCACAATCTGAAAGAGAAAGGTTCTCTGAAAAAGAAATTTTCCATCTCATCCTCTCCATCTCCTTCTCTCTTCCTAGGACTTAAGCAAAGCCTACAACTCCTGTTCAAGTATTTGAATCCCAAAAGAGAGTATAGAGGGTTCTTGCTTGGTAGTGTCCGTCGTGTAAAGAGGATCCGCGAAGAAGGAGTTTTGTTCGTGGCTCGTACGAGGGATTACTTGAAGAAAGGTTTTTCATAGGTGAGGTTTCTAGAAACCTACTTTTTATCTAAAAGGTAATTTAACCTTGAATGCATATCTTTGTGTATGTTTATTATAACTTTTGTATTCGATAATTAATGGAATTTGGACAATCTGCTTCCACTCAACGATCTCTTCATGTCGAGTTTCCTTCACTTTAAAGGATATATATTTTCTTTGTTAATTCCACCAAAATTGTATTGATTATTTGCTTTTAATGCTAATTTTCTAGGTAAAAAGGTCCTCGAGGCGATTATGAGTCATTTTGAGAAAATAAAAAAATTCCATCGAGTAATCGAGTAAATGCCATCGAGCATCGAGTAAATGCTATCGAGTATCGAGTATTACCATCGAGTTTCAGCGTCACGACCTTTTTTTAGCGACGCTTGAAGACAGAACGCTCACTTCTGTTGTAAAATAGGGCAGCATTGCAATGCTCCCCACAACGTTGCAACGCTGTGAATTTTGACGCAACTCATCTCAGACACACCTTGCACAACCAAGCGTCAATGCAGCATTGCAACGTTAGCCCAACGCTTCTTGGCTTTTCTACGATTTAGTGTTGCAAAGCTAGCCCTGGTGTTGCGATGCTATGTCTGCTGGTATAAATTTTGTTGATTCATTTTTCAACAGGAGGAGGGAAGAAAAACTTAAACTTTTAGTGAGAGACTTCGAACTTACAGAGCTATTCTTGTAAATTTTTTAGAGATTCAGTCAGTTTGTATTCAATCCTTGTACCAAATATGCAACTATCAATGGATTGCTTGAAGAATTTCATCATCCATGAATAGGTAATCCTTTTTCTTGGGGAATTATGTAGATTGACACTTTCTTAAGACTTTTCCTTGAATTTTCTTTCATGTAATTACTTTCTTTTAAATGTTCTTAGCGAGATTTAGAATAAAATTGATTAAGATTGAATTGACAACTCAAGATTAATCAACTTTTGTATGCAAAAATTACATAGTTCTATAACAAAATTGTAATTATGGTTACAAGAATTAGTAGTCTTGATAGAAAATGTGGATTTATTTTTCTCTTTTCTTTAAAGAACCTATAAATTTAGAACATTCATGCAATCAATCTTGAATTTTCAGTTTTTTGATTCAAGATTTGGAATAGTTAAGAAAATTCATAAGATTAATGCAATTTAGGGATTAATTGTGAAATGTCTTTAGGAAGTAATTAAGACCTAGATTATGGTTAATTGTCAAATTAGCTAATTAGAATATTAGGAATTTATTCTTAATAAACTATTGAATAATCTAATAGCATGATTCTTTGTTAAGTCAATGATAGAATTGCTTGGTTTACATAAAATCCTCAAGATTTCATTTTCAATTGAATCTTATCTCATAATCTCTCTTACTTCTCTCATTATTAAATTTCCTATATCAATTCTTGCTTTTTCACTTAGTTAGTTCTAGTTCTTAAGACAAACAATCACCCCGTTTAATCTTTTTCATTTTGGAATTCAAGTAGTCTATTTTAGGTCAATTAATAGAGGTTTTCTCGGGATCGACCTTTTACTCCACTATTACTACATGTTAGCTCTAGTTGTAGTTAAAGTATTATAAATTTCATTTGTTTTGGGTAAGAGGGAATTAACGACACCTATTTTAGACCAAACAACAACTATCTCCAATTATATGAGACCGTTTAGGTAAAAAACTAAGCCATGAGGGTTTATGCCCAAAGCGGCCAATAACATACAATTATGCATATATCAGAAGGTTTATTGTCCATAAAAAAGTGGTATCGGTTGAGCACACCATGGCGTATTCATGTTGGTAGAATCCTCTGTGATGAAAAAAAGAATATGCTCAAGTGTAATTCGGATAGATATGACCATTTGTGAGGCAACTCAGTGGTCCTTTATTCGGATTAAGAAATGTTGGGAATGCGACCGAACTCCCACATTAGCTAGATAAGGGAAAAAATATAGGTTTATAAGGGAAGATAACTATCTTCAATGATATGAGACTTTTTGAGTGAAACCAAAAAGTAAGGCGGTGAAGGTTTATGTCCAAAGTGGACAATATACCATTGTAGAGATATATAAAATTGAACGACCTTTAAAGTAAAGGGTCCAAAGTGGTATTTTAGTTCAAAATAAATTTTATAGGTAAAGTGATGATGCCTATGTAGAGAAATTTATAGGGAATCGGACGTTATGTACCAGACATGATGCAGACTTTATGTACCACTTCATTCCAAGGTTGAAAACGTGATGAAAGATTCAAATTTATTCATATATATAATCTTTACAATTTATTTTTAGAACATAGCTCTTTTTTTTTCAAATTAATATGCTTTTGGGGAAATATGACATAGATAGCAAACATGACCGTCTAGTTTTTTACAAGGTTGTAGCAAACAAAAAGTACGATTGATTCTAGTACACCAATAAGATCAAACTTATTGAATAAGTCGTCTTACATCTACTCAACATTATTACATTGGATCTATTTTGACTTAAATGCACTAGATTTTACCTTTTAACTATTTTGGAGACTTTTAACATCCCTACACTAATAGAAATATACCATTAGTATATCCACTTTTAAAGTCATGAGAAACTTTTGTATCACATCAAAATTAAAGATACCAAATATTGCTATAAAAGAAATGGAAAGCATTCCCATTTCCACTGTTTGTGTGATCACACAGGCAAATATTGTTCTTTTCCCCCTTTTATGAGGCTGAAGATGAGAATGAATTTTAGATGGGGCCTGCCCATCTTTCTAAATCTTCTTGATTTGACAAGATAAGGTTGACTATTTTTTTTAGTCATATTTTCAAGAATGTTAAACTATTTGTGTCTCTTTTCACATATCATTCATATTCATATTACTCAAATTAAATTTTATCTTTAAGCCAATCCACTTCTAAACAAAAGGCATCCACTTGTTTGGCCTAACTTCAATTCCAAAGGATTCATCTTATCAAAAAAAACTAATCCACTTGTCTCATAATTTTTAAGTTAATTATAAGAGAAATAATTATAACACTATTTATCATCTTAAAGTTTTATATTGAATCTCCTATTATAAGAAAAATGGATAAGTACTAAAGAAACATAAGACGTCGTTTTCTGAATTTTTGGTCTTTTCGTGAATGTAATATTTTGGAGGTGAATATTGATTGAAATTATATTGGAATTAATACATTATAGTAAGAGACAAGTGTTCAAATTTTTTTTTTTCGATTTTCCAATCAGAGGAAATTATGCTTTTGAAACGTTGAGAGAAAGGGTTAATGGTTATGTCTTTTCTGATTCTTTTTTTCTACAATCTTGACACTAATTTATGTATGGTTGTGTATGTTCAAAAATCAAAGTAGTTTTAATATTACTATTGAGAAAATGAAATTAATGGAAAAAATAAATGTTGCGGAAGCAAACCAATATTTCAATGAGAGTGAAATTCAATCTTTTAATTTAAGTAAGAAAAAAGGGTGATACATATTTTACATGAGACATCACCCTTTTATAAGAATAAAGGGTAAACTTAATAATTAACAAATTAAAGGCATACTAAAAGCATAAACATAACAACTTAAAATTAAAAACTTAAAAACTAAAAATTGAAAAATAAATCAAACAATAAAGTAAATAACTTCAAGCATTAAATTTGAAACTAAAGGTGAAAAAGAAAAAATTTATAACTCAACACTCCTCCTTGCGATTTTTCTTTGTCACACCCAATTTGTGGCGTAGAAACACAAACGGTGTATGTGGTAAGGCTTTTGTGATAATTTCGGCAAGTTGTTGTTTAGAGCTACATAAAGTAAGCTTGATTTTGCCTTCTTTCTCTACTTTCCTCAATAAATAAAATTTGACTTTGTCGTGCCTTGTTCTTACCATCTTGTACCAAATTGAAGACACTAGCAATCAAATCAAGTCTTTCTTTTTTAGAAAGATAGATTTGTGCATCTTCCTTCTTGTAAATGGTTGCAAATCTAACCAATAGAGATAAATTTGAAAATTTATCAACCATGGTAGAAGAAGACAAAATTTTCAAAGTTTCGTCGTCTTTGTGTCCAGAGCATTGATGCCACCTTTTGATTTCTTCTACTTTGGCATTGAAAACTCGTTGACATAGTAAGTCACCACTTATAACAAATGTATTTTCAACCATCTTGACCCTTGCATCTCTGCCTCTTGAGGGTTATAAACGACACAAACTTGATCTTTGAAAATCATAGAAAAACTATTATGCAACAATTGAGCAATACTAAGGAAGTTTTGAAATAACCTCAGAACATATAAAATATTGGATATTCTCTTTTTACCATACTTAGTATGCATAATGATAGTACCTATACATTCAGCTAGTATTGTTTTACCATGTCCAATAACCACCTTAGATTGTATAGATTTATTGATTTGGCTAAAATATTTATATCTTTAGCCATATGAAAAATACGTCTGCTGTCGATAAGCCATGAGGTTGACACTAATTTGTCATCAAAATAAGATGCCATAAACAAAAAAATTGTTCCTTCATTGTCATCCCCGCAATTTGCTTGTTGTTGGGAATTTTGGATTTGGTTTGTTTACTATTACAAAACTTCTCCACATGACCGTCCTTGTTGCAATAATCACAATGGTAGACTTTTTTGTTTTTTAACCAACAATTCTTTTTAGCATGGTTAGTCTTTTTACAAAAACAAGGAGAAAATTTATCTTTTCTTGACGCTCCTCCTTTCTCCATGCTCACCTGATTTTTAATTGCATGTCTATCATCTTCTCCAATAAGTTTCTTGTATTTAAATTTTGCATGGAATGCACCCTCAACTTGTTCCTCATTATGCATTATACCCCTTTGTTCATGGGCTTGTAAGTTGTTAATTAATTCAACTATAGAGAGAGTTGTTAGGTCAGAAGACTCCTCTATGGTTGAGAACTTTAATTCAAATTTATCAGGAATACTGACCATTATTTTTCCCACAACTCTTTGAATTGAAAAAATTTCACCAGATAGTCTTATTTGGTATACAATGGTCATCACTTTTGTTGTGTAATCCCTCACAGAATCTGAATTCTTTATTTGTAGCATCTCAAACTCTCTTTTGAGAGTTAATAATTTGACAACTTTCACCCTTACACTTTCTTCAAATTCTTCATGCAATTTATCCCAAGCTTCTTTTGTGGTTTTACAATCAATAATCCTAGAAAATATAGAATCAAATAAAGCGGCATATCACGGATAAAGCTTTGGGTTTCTATAATTTCTCCTCTTTATGTAGTCTGATTTGACTCAATGTAGGATTTTCTCCTAATGGTCAAGGATCAACATCGGTTGAAGTTGATTCCCAAAGGCCAAGTGCCTTGAGATAGGATTGTATTTTAACAATTCAAAACTGGTAGTTTTAACCATTAAAATGTGGAGGAGAGGAAGCACTAAAATTGGAAGACATTTTTCAAATACAAAAAATGGATTTTTTTTTCACTCTCAAACAAAATCACAAGCCTTTAAATCTAAGGCTCTGATACCACTGTTGAAAGAAAATCAAAGTTGCTCTGATGCTAATATTGAGAAAATGAAATTGATTATTGAAAAAACAAATGTTGCGGAAGCAAATCAATATCTCAATATTTGTTAAACAAAGAAAAGAAAAAAAAGAAAATGAGTGTGAAATTTAATCTTTTGATTTGAGTAAGAAAAAGATTGTGATACATATACATATTTTACATGAGACATCACCTTTTATAGGAACAAAGGGTAAACTTAACAATTTATAAATTAAAAGCATATCAAAAGTATAAACTTAATAACTTAAAATTTAAAACTTAAAAACCAAAAACTAAAAAATAAATCAAACAATAAAGTAAATAACTTCAAACATTAAATTTTGAAACTAGAGGTGAAAAAGAAAAAAACTAATAGCTCAACCGTCTAGTTCAAACAAAAATTACCTTATAAGTTATTTTCACAAAATTAAAATAATATTTAGAATTTTCTTACTAATGTTTTTGTTTTTGTTTTCCTTGAGATAAACTTTCCTACTAGATTAAAGTAAATGAAAAAGAAATCATATATATTTAATAACCACTTGATTTTTAGATTTTGGTTTTTGAAAATTAAGCATACTTTATCTAAATTTTGTACAATGATTTACATTTTTCATGAATAAAAAAAAATTAACCCTGAGCCAAAAATTAAAAACAAAAATAAGTTTTTAAAATCTATTTTTCTTAATTTTCAAAACTTTATTTTGTTTTTGAAAAAAATGATAAAATGTATATAACAAAATAATAAATTTAGAGGTGGAAGAAGTATTTATAGGCTTAGTATTAAAAAAAAAAACCTAAAATCAATTAATTACCAAATGGAGCCTCAACTACTTTAATCAGGTGTGTTTGACATGTAATTAGCAATATTACTAGTTATTTTCATTAGATAGGTTCCTATTCAAAGGCTAAGACCGTGTATTCCGACAATAATATGGAGTGGAGGAATCAAACCTTTGACTTCACAATTGATAATATAAACACTTTGCTAGTTGAGTTATGCTCATTTTGATAGCTCTCAATGCATATTTAGTAATGTTCTCGTTCTTGTTTTTATTTTTTAATTAAAAAATATAAGGACTTGTTTTTTTTTTTTAAGGTAGATAACCAAAATCTTTAGATGTTTAGAATTACAGATGCCTTACTTACTTAAATAACATTGTTTGTTTTGTAGAAATATTTTTGAAGATATCGAGGAATGGATAACTATGTTTGTCTTGTAGGAGTTCTACTTGAAAATGTCTTAAATTTATATAATATTCCAAAAATTCCCTCATGACTATTTATTAATTTATAATTAATATAACATAATTTGAACTTATATAACATAATTTTTTTTATTGATTTGAATTTCTTTTTAAATTAATATAGTTTTATTTTATTAAGTTATTTTTCTCAACAAAATAATATATATTAATTTAAGATTTTTTTATAAAATAAATATTAATTTGAATTTGAACTTGAATATCTTTAAAAAAGACAACTACAATAAAATTAAAGGAGAGTAAAATATATAGTTTACAATATTTATTTTATTTATAAAATGAAAATAGAGAAATGATATATTTATATATATGAAAAAAAAAGAGTTAAAAAGTAAAAATAGGATGCCTTCAACATTTTTGTGTTCGGAAAACCCATGTTTCAAGATGTGCTCAAGAAACTTGATTTCGTTGTCACTATAATTTCTATACAATTTTGCAAACATTTTTTAAAAAATAAGAATTAAGAAGTATGAATAGTTACTAAAATACTTCTGTTTCCCAAAAGCTAGAAAAACCAATTTTATAATTTCTAATAGTTTTCAAAAGTTTTAGGAAACACTTTTCATTGGTATGGAGGGGATTTTGAGACATGAGAGAGTATTTTGAAGCTCTCATTCCACACCAAACTCTTGAAGTCCATTCCTTTTGATAATTTGTAGAAATACAAGATATTGTTCTCTCAAAGTTAGAACAATTAGGATGTTTAGTGATGTAAATACACACGTTATGAAAGAAAATGCATGAAATTCCATATATGTAGTAAACTCATACAAAGTATCCTTTTTAGTAAAAAGTTGCTTCACTAACGCATAAAATTTACTAAGTGTTGCAGTGAAGGCTAATGCAAGGGTATGCGTCCCAGACTGTTCGACGCATGAAGAATACAGTTGGCTCATACATTTCATGTCAAATCACCACTTGTAGGTATGGGTATCTGACTGATGGCGTCTGAGCAACCCAAAAGTGGCAGGCGACTGTCCTAGGGTATGGAAATTAATGTAGTCAAATCACCAAGTTGTTGAAAGATTATCTATAAAAGGGGAAACCACCTGCAGAATCAGGAGTGAGACACTTTTGAGCTTAGACAGTTAGAATTTTCTTAAGAACCACTAGTTATAACTCCTTGCCATCTGCAAGCAAGAAGTAGGAGGGAAGACCAACATTCCACCGTTGACTAAGAGGTGCTCCAAGAGAGAACCTCGAGAGAGATATCTTCTTCGACTCCTCTACTTAGTTGGTTGCAACAAGCAGTAAAAACAAGCGAAAGAGGATAAGAAATTGAACTCTACTGCTTGACTTCTTCCTTTTTATCTTACATTTTCAATCATCATTTTATTTCATTGAGCTGAGATTGTTGTACAAATATTTGTTGTCTTTAAGTCAATCTTATCTTTGACCATTCATCACTTCTCTATCTATTTACTCTGTTTGTGTTTGTGAATTTTCTGACTTAATGAGAGCATGAAGTCTGTTGCTTAAATTTTCCTGAGTTGATTAAAGTGATTAAGTAGCTAACTCACTCGACAGAGCAATTTAACTATTGAACGCATTAAGTCAGGGCGTGAAGTAATTTTAGAGATAGAATTGCTCATGTCTTTTATTTGGTCTTTGTAACCCACGCATGCATCCTAGAGATAAGATTAGTGTGGCATTCGTATCGAGAGATGGTGAACTTAGTATGAGCTAAAGAACATAATTTTCAATGCATAACACATACATTTAGATTGTAAACAAACATTTACACCATCGTCATTCCATCTTCATTGTGCTCATATAGGCTTGCTATTTCTGCTAGGAAATCAACGCATATCACTTACACTTAAAACCATTCATCCATAAATCCCTGTCTCCCTTTGAACTTCTATTTCTTCTTGCATGCATACCATTAGTTTAGTGTAAATAATCAACCCACACAATTAATTAGAAAACCTCTGCATTAGATACGAAAAGAATTTTTGCGTTAGTACATTCTAGAGTCTCTATGTTCGATCCTGGACTTACCGGGAAACTTAAATTAGATTTATACTTGGGCCTAACTTAAGAGAAATTGTACGCATCAACAAGGTGTGCACACATTTATCACCAATGAAACACCTGATTTCCATACTAAGAGATAGAGCAATTCTTCATCCATCCCCATTCATCATAATCATTCTCCTTCATCATTTTAGGCACTTTTAGAATCAAAATTCTGAGGCGAACAAGTTTTTGGTATCATTGCTGGGGAATCTAGCAATGTAGCTAACTGAAATTTAGCTTTTGAATCTTTTTATAGAAACTTTCAATCAAAGGAGTATTACAAGTTAAGCCTGGACTTGTGAACGTTTTACGAGTAGAGAGAACACTCCTAAACTCGTATACGATCTTGAAGTTGAAAGAACCTTCAGACAAAGAAACAGATCAAATCAACATCGAAGGTTAAGGCGACGAAAACAACAATAACAAATGGCAGACAACCAGATTAATTAGAACTTGGCTCAACTACTCGCAAATGCTGCACTAAATCCAATCCTAATGGCGAACAACAACATGTGTCTAATGTGTGAGTATGCGTCACCAATGTTATATGGCTTCTCACTTGGGATCATTTACCCAACGCCTGATTAGACAAGGTTCAAGATGAAATCAGTGATGCTTCAAATGTTGCAGACAGCAGGGCAGTTTGGAGGTGCCCGGGCGAGGATCCCCATGCCCATATGAAATGCTTCTTAGAAACTCGTCACTCATTTGTGATCCTAGAATCACGCCAGAAGCTATTAGACTATCCCTGTTTCCTTACTCTCTTTTGATGACGCCAAGCAACGAGTAAGCTCTTTAGAGTCGAGAGAAATAACAACATGGGATAAGTTAATGGAGAAATTCATGTAGAAAATTTTCCCTCCCACAGTCAACACAAGGAGGCATTGAGAGATCATGAATTTGGAGCAAGGAGAGTTTGAAACATTTAGTGTCGCATAGGAGAGATTAAAAGAGTTGGTAAAAATTGTCCCATCCATGGACTACCTTTGACGATACAAATGGAAACTTTCTATAGAGGATCAATTAAACCCTCCGAAATGGCAGTGGATGCAGCCGCCGCAGTCGACATTATGGATAAATCATATAATGAGGCCAAGAAAATTTTAGATTAGATTTCTAGGCATAACATGGAGTGGGTTGATGACACGTGTGATTCCAGAACAGACAGTAGGAGACGTTCTCAGAATATGATTGACTACAACGTAGTGGCCACTCTTTCTGCACTAGTAGTTGCAATGACAAATATGTTGAAGAATTTGACAATGAACAACACAGCACAAATACAGAGTGTGCAACAGGTATATGCATTCGCACAACCCATGGTTAACTATGTGGTTTGTTGAAGACCACCTATGATGATTGCTTACAGAATCTGCAGTGAGTCTGTTTCATAAAGAATAACCCATTCTCAAACACTTATAACCCCGGATGGAGAAACCATCCTAACTTTTCTTGGGGAGATCACCAGTAGAATCAACAACCTCCTGGAATGCAATAGTAGCATAAGCGAGTTAACGAATCAACCGCATGGTATTGCCTAGTAATACTGAAGCACCAGTACGTAATAATGGTAAGGAGCAATGTCACGCGGTAACATGCGCAGTGGTAGACCTTTGGTAGAAAAAAAAAGAAACCCGATAAATGAACTTCATCCTTTAACACCTAAGGATACAACGCAAGCAACTATAGCATTTGAGAGAGAGCAACAAGAAAGAGCACTTGACTCTGCCAGTCATTCTCACTGAGCACATCAAACGCAGGAGAGGCGGAGGTGTTAGGGTTGATGCTTTAAATTCTCGTTGGGTTCTATAGTTTGTAAACACTGTATTGAACAAACGCTTGTGATGTAATAATATATGATATTTTTCTTCACTAACGTCTATGAAACATGGGATGTTTTATTTGCTTTACCAAAAACCAATAAACTAAGATCCTTGGTTGTCGTTGTAACTTAAGCATATATGTAGAGACATACAGGTGGATCATGCCTTAAGTGATAACCAAAATGGTATGTAGTATATGGATATAAGAGGGAAACCTTATCCTGGTGACACTACAGATGCAGCTCGCTTTTAGAAAAGTTACAAGTGTTGTGACTTGCTACAGATGGTCTGGTCCTGATCATTCATGTGGAGACATGCGAGCGGGGGTGTCCTATACAAAGGAGTTTATATAAGATCAGACCACGAAGTGTTATAGTCTCATTATATAACACCGTTCATGGCAGAGACTTCACTTCACTAGGATGACCATAGGTAACATGACCTCAATCCTGAGTGAGTTGAGAACTCCTGCCTTTGAGAGCGATCCTTTGATTTGCATGGGTGCTAGTGGCTAGATTGCCGACTCAAACCTATCACTTTGGGGATTTGTCTTATTTGGGAGCTGGGAACTCAACTATACAAGATGGAATTCACTCCTTACCCGAAGCAGGGGTATGTAAATAGATTACTCTCTAAAGGACTGATTTTGGGGCTTGAACGATGTGGCGCCACACACCTTTTCATGGCCCAAGAGGTGTCCACACATAGTAGGATTATGTTGTGTTGTTCATTAGAGGGATCAGTGGTACTTAAGGAGTTGATGTAACTACAGGGGCAAAACGATAAGTTAGCCCCATTGTACTTACGAACATTTGTGAAGGGTTTATCGTACTGTTGACTGGTTATATTCGATGGACACAGAAATATATTTGTGGTAAGAAGAGTGCAGCTATCATTCTTTAGTGGAGTGCCTGGGTAATAACTTGTAGAAATACAAGTTATTTTTGCTCTTAAGTTTGAACAACTAAGGTTTTTTATGATCAATTCTCCTCATTTTTAGTAGAAACGCATTGAATTATTCAAACATTAGCAAACTCATGCAAAAGAAGTTTTATTACTAAATATCGCGGCGCTAACGCATTGTACTGTAGGATTTCAACACGAGGATTAACGCTAACGCATTAGAGAAGTGCCGCAGGGAAAGCTCTAACGCATGGGCCATGCGTCGGAGGGAGTTCAATGCAGAGAAGATTCATTGATTCAGGCTGATTGTGTCATGTCACCACTTGCAAGTATGGGCACCTGCAACAGGCGGCATCTAAAAAGCTTCCAAGCAGCAGGTGGCGTTTGAAAAGCTTTCGAGAGTTGGCGGCTGACCAGGGCATGGACTTTAATACTGACCAGGATATGGACTTTAATGCTGCCCATTCACCAAGTGGACATGACCAACGCCTATAAATAGATGAAGTCCTTCCAGAGTTCGCAGTTAGAAAATTATTTAGTTAAGAAATTATTAAGATCTTTACTCTCTGTAATTAGTGTATTTGTAGTTTAAGTTGTGCTGTGGTGCGAAGACGATCAGAAGGGTTGAGAACCACCACCACTGCCAGTCAGGGAGCGGAGGAAGCCAAGCTTGAGAAAGACACTTCATCCTCTTCCTATACAAGTGATTGTACACAACAAAATTGAGCCAAAGAGATACAAGAGATTGTACTCTGCGGCTTCACTTAGTTTTCTTCATCTCATTTATCACTTTCATTTCACTTGATTGAATATTGCTTTTGTAAAGACAATTTGCTTCTTTATAAAATTCATATATTTAATCCATCACATTTTTGCCATTGTTTATTTCTTGTTCATGTTGAATGCATTTATACTTTACGGGCCAACTTGATCACTTGGTAAAAACATCTTTAACTTAGATTATTCGAGAGAATAACTAAGCTGCATCAAGTAGGACGCCTAGTACAGCTAGAGATAATTTACTAGTGTTTATTGCATTTTTTGTTAGATGCATGCATCCTAGAGATAGGCTTTGTATGTTATTCGCATTAAGAAATGTTGAGTAAAGTCTAACGCATGAACAAAAGATAAGCAAATCAGTCCATCTCATCCACATCACATTCTAGTTTGTATACACTCATCTTAAACCGACGCATACCATTTACATTAAACTCCATTTTCGCATGATGTATCACTCACTACTTAACTCTTTTGTATCTCCTTGCACAGGCATGACACTTTAGTGTAAATAACACATCGCTCATTCATTTAGGAAAACCCCTATAAAGATACAACGCAAGGTTTGCGTTTGTTTAACTGAATCCCTGAGTTCGACCCTAGACTTGCCAGGAACCTAAATTAGATTTATACTTGGGTCTGGTTTAGGAAAACTTGAACGTCATTAATAGGAGTGTTGTGTGTTCTGATTGCATATCTCTAACGCATCAATGTGTTTTAACTACTTAAACGCATCACAACATCAACGCACCATTTATACTTGGCATTTATTTTTCCAACTTATTTTATACAATACTTCCTACTCGAATCACGATAGCAACGAACAAGTTTTTGTCGCCGTTGCTGGGGATTCAGAAACAAGACTAACCAGAAATTTCGTTTGTATCTGTTGTAGGAACACTTCGATCGAAGGAGTATTACAAGCTAAGCCTAAGCTTGTGAACGTTTATAAGCAGGGAGAGCACTCCTGAACTCATATACGACCCCGAGATTGAAAGGACCTTCTGACGTAGGAACTGATCTAATCGTCGTCGAAGGTTGAGGCAGCAATTTCTCAGACAACAGAACAGGCAACGAGCAATGGCGGAAGAACAGACAAATCAGCAACTAGCTCAACAATTAGCTCATGCTACACAAAATCCAATCCTAATGGCGAATAGCAGCATGCGTCCTATGAGAGAGTACGCGTCCCCTGTGCTGTATGATTTCTCTCTAGGAATCATCTATCCAACGCCAGACGGGACCAGGTTCGAAATAAAATCTGTAATGCTTCAAATGCTCTAGACTGTTGGACAATTTAGGGGTGGTCGTGGTGAAGATCCTCATGCCCACATGAAGCATTTCCTGGAAACGTGTAATTCATTTATGATTCTTGGAATCACCCCAGAGGCGATCAGGCTGTCTTTGTTCCCCTATTCTTTGCGTGATGATGCAAAACAATGGGTGAGCTCACTGAAGCCTGGTGAAATTACCACCTGGGAGAAGTTGGTGGAAAAATTTATGCAAAAATACTTCCCGCCTACCACCAACACAAGAAGGCATTGAGAGATTATGAACTTTGAACAAGAAGAAGCTGAAACCTTAAGCGCCGTATGAGAGCGTTTTAAGGGTTTGGTCAAGAATTTCCCGAACCATGGACTACCACTAACTATCCAAATGGAGACATTTTATGAAGGATAATAGAGCATCGCAGATGGCAACAGACGCAGCAGCGGCTTGTGGACTTATGGACAAATCTTACACTGAGGCTAAAGAGATATTAGACCGCATTGCTAAAAACAACATGGAATGGGTGGATGATACGTATGATGGAAGAGCTGATAGAAAGAAGAGGTCTCAGACTGTTAATTCTATCAATTCCAATGCAATAGCCACACTTTCTACTCAAGTGGCTACGATGACCAGCCTTTTTAGAACATAACGCTAGGAAACGCATCAAATCAGCAGAAGGTGAATCAGGTAGAGGTGTTTAGGTAGCCCATGGTTAACTGTGTGGGTTGTGGAGATGCTCACTCCTATGCGGATGGCCCACAGAATCCTCAGTCAGTATGTTTCATTAAAAACAACCCATTTTCCAATACATATATTACTGGATGGAGAAACCATCGAAATTTTTCTTGGACAGGAGGAAATCATCAGGAGCACCACCCAGGGGCAAACCAACAGCAAAAGAATGGACCGCCACCTGCATTTCAACAAACACATCAGCCACATCAACAACCCTTTAATAGAGGAGGATAGGCATCGAGCTCAGGATCTCCGCTTGAGAACCTATTGAAGGAATACATAGCCCAGAATGACGCGCTGCTGAAAAGCTAGGCGTCATCTATCAGAAACCTGGAATTCCAGGTAGGGCAGATAGCGAGCATGTTGAAAAGCAGGCAACCTGGATTTCTACCTAGCAATACTAAAATGCCTGGGAACAACAATGAGAAGGAGCAATGTCACGCGGTGACTTTGCGAAGTGGAAAAGCTCTTGAAGAAAGAAGAATGAATCCAAGAAGCAGCAGTCCTTTGAAAGAACGCATCACACGTTCAATAGATCAAGAAGAAAGAATGCCGAAGACTATAAGCCATTCAGAACCTAGTACGTCTAATGCGGGAAAGCCTGAGATGTCGCTGAATGCACCATTCCCTAGGCGTTTGATGAAGAAGAATGATGAACAAAAATTCAAGCGCTTTCTTGAGCTCCTAAGGAAGTTGCATATCAACATTCCACTTATAGAGGCCTTGGAGCAGATGCCAACATATGTCAAATTTTTGAAGGACATATTGACAAAGAAAAGAAGAGTTAGTGAGAAGGAAGTAATTGCGCTAACGTAGAAGTGCAACGCGTTAGTAAGCAACAGTCTACCAAAGAAGATGAAGAACCCTGGGAGCTTTACAGTTTCTTGCTCGATAGAAGGATTGGATGTGGGTCATGCGTTGTGCGATTTGGGAGCCAACATTAATCTCATGCCACTCTCAATTTTTAAGAAACTGGGAATTGGTGAAGCACAACCCACTTTTGTTACTCTTCATCTTACTCATAGAACAATTAAGTACCTAGAAGGAAAGATTGAAGACGTTCTGGTAAAGGTTGACAACTTCATATTCCCAGCAAACTTTATTATCTTGGACTATGAAGTGGATAGGAAGGTACCAATTATTCTTGGACGCCCCTTTCTAGCTACTGGGAAAGTTTTAATTAACATGAGTAAAGGCGAATTGACTATGCGCGTAGATAATCAAGAGGTGAAGTTTAATGTGCTCAACGCATTGAAGTTCCCAGATAGTGAAGATTGTCAACTAAACAGCATTGAGTTTCCTGAAGAAGAGACCCATGTATGTAAGATCCTCGCGTTGGAGAACCTGAAAGAATCAGAGCCGCCAAGTCTGAGTGAGTGACAGACAAAACCAACGCGTCCATCACTTGAGGAACCACCAGAAATTGAGTTGAAACAGTTACCTGGACACATGAAATACGCATTCCTTGGAACCAACAACACTTTACCTGTGATCATTTCCACAAATCTTACAGAGCCTAACAAGCAATCTCTCTTGTAGATGCTAAAAAAGCACAAGCGTGCAATAGGCTGGATGCTTGCGGATATCTATGGCATTAGTCCATCTTATTGCATGCATAATATTAAGCTGAAAGAAGGGAAGTCGGGGTCAATCGAGCCTCAAAGAAGGTTGAACCCCATAATGAAAGAAGTGATCAAGAAAGAAATTTTAAAATGGTTAGATGCAGGAGTCATCTATCCTATATCTAACAGTAGTTGGGTAAGTCCAGTCCAATGCATTCCCAAGAAAGGGGGAACGACTGTGATAGTCAACAACAATAATGAACTCATACCCTCGAAGACTGTCACGGGCTGGCGCATCTGTATGGATTACAGGAAGCTCAACGCGAAAACTAAAAAAGACCACTTCTCCCTTCCTTTCATCGATAAAATGCTTGACAGACTTGTGGGCAAAGAATTTTATTGCTTTCTTAATGGATACTCTAGTTATAACCAGATTTTGATAGATCCGGAAGATCAGGAGAAGACAACATTTACCTGTCCCTTTGGGACATTTGCATTCAGACACATGCCCTTTGGGCTGTGTAACGCACCTGGGACATTTCAAAGATGTATGATGGCTATCTTTTATGACTTCCTAGAAAAGATCGTTGAAGTCTTCATGGACGATTTTTCAGTCTTTGGAGACTCATTCCAATCATGCCAAGATAATTTGGAGGCCGTCCTCGCTCGATGCGAGGAAACAAACTTGGTGCTGAATTGGGAGAAATGTCACTTCATGGTGACTGAAGGAATTGTCTTAGGGCACAAAGTATCTAAGTCTGGCCTGGAAGTAGATTAACCCAAAATAGATGTCATAGCAAAACTTCCACCACCATTAAATGTTAAAACTTTACGAAGTTTTCTAGGGCATGCTGGCTTCTATAGATGGTTCGTTAGAGGATTCTCTCAGATTGCACGACCTCTGAGTGCATTACTAGAGGCGAACCAACCCTATGATTTTAATGAAGACTATACTGACTCGTTTGAAACCTTGAAGTATGCGTTGACGACAGCTCCAGTACTAATAGCACCGGACTGGACGCAACGCTTTATTCTCATGTGCGACGCGAGTGATGTAGTATTAGGAACAATGTTAGGGCAGAAGAAGGGAAATTTGATACATCCCACTCTTACGCGTCCAAAACACTAAATGACTCTCAGGAACATTACACCACCACTGAAAAAGAAATGTTGGCTATAGTATTTGGTATTGAAAAGTTTAGATCTTACCTAGTTGGTGCATCAACCACCATATATACCGATCACTCAGCCATAAAATTCCTGATGAGTAAAAAGGATGCGAAGCCAAGATTGATAAGATGGGTGCTACTGCTACAGAAGTTTGATATAGATATTCAGGATAGAAAGGGAACTGAGAACTAGGTGGCTGACCACCTGTCTAGGCTAGAACATCAAGAAATGCAAGATCAAGAAAGTGAAATCAAGGACGCATTCCCTGATGAAAGCCTGTTCAGAGTTGAAGGCAGGGAACCTTGGTATGCGGACATCGTCAATTACTTAACTACCAAGAAATTCCCTGGGAACTTCAACTCTCAGCAAAAGAAATGGTTAATACATGACAGCAAGTTTGATTTTTGGGATGAACCGTTTCTATATAAGCAAGGCCCTGGCTCCATAATGCGTCGATGCATTCTGGAGAAGGAGACACAACACATCTTAGCTGAGTGTCATGACTCTCCTTACGGAGGCCATTTTGGTGGGCAGAGAACCGCTGCGAAGATCAACATGGAAGATATACATCCTTTAAAGACTCAACACACATAGCTCTTTTTTTTTGGGGTCAAATTAATATGTTTTTAGGGAAACATGACGTAGATAGCAAACACGACTGTCTAATTCTTTACAAGGTTGTAGCAAACAAAAAAGTCCAATTGATTCTAGTACACCATTAAGATCAAACTCATTGAATAAGTCGTCTTACATCTACTGAACATTATTATGATTGGATCTATTTTGACTTAATTGCACTAGATTTTACCTTTTAACTCTATCTTGGAAACTTTTAAACATCCCTATACTAATAGAAATATACCATTAATATATCCACTTTTAAAGTCATGAGAAACTTTTGTATCACATCAAAATTAAAGATACCAAATATTGCTATAAAAGAAATGGAAAGCATTCCCATTTCCACTGTTTGTGTGATCACACAGGCAAATATTGTTCTTTTCCCCCTTTTATGAGGCTGAAGATGAGAATGAATTTTAGATGGGGCCTGCCCATCTTTCTAAATCTTCTTGATTTGACAAGATAAGGTTGACTATTTTTTTTAGTCATATTTTCAAGAATGTTAAACTATTTGTGTCTCTTTTCACATATCATTCATATTCATATTACTCAAATTAAATTTTATCTTTAAGCCAATCCACTTCTAAACAAAAGGCATCCACTTGTTTGGCCTAACTTCAATTCCAAAGGATTCATCTTATCAAAAAAAACTAATCCACTTGTCTCATAATTTTTAAGTTAATTATAAGAGAAATAATTATAACACTATTTATCATCTTAAAGTTTTATATTGAATCTCCTATTATAAGAAAAATGGATAAGTACTAAAGAAACAGAAGACGTTATTTTCTGAATTTTTGGCCTTTTCATGAATGTAGTACTTTGGAGGTGAATATTGGATGAAATTAAATTGGAATTAATATATTATGGTAAGAGACAAGTGTTCCAACTCTTTTTTTTTTTTTTTTTTGAAAGAACCTTCAAATGAAGAAACAAATCGAATCGACACCGAAGGTTAAGGCGACGACGACAACAACAACAAATGGCAGACGACTAGATTAATTAGAACTTGGATCAACAACTCGTAAATGCGACAATAAATCCGATTCTAATTGCAACAATAACACGCGTCTAATGTGTGAGTATGCGTCATCAGTGTAACATGATTCTCACTTGGGATCATCTACCTAATGCCTGATGAGACAATGTTTGAGATGAAATCAGTGATGCTTCAAATGTTGCAAACAACAAGGTAGCTTGGAGGTGCCCGCGGCGAGGATCCCCATGCCCACATGAAATGCTTCTTAGAAACATGCAACTTATTTGTGATTCCTAGAATCATGCTAGAATCTATAAGACTATCCCTGTTTCCCTACTCACTTCATGATGATGCCAAGTAATGGGCAAGCTCTTTAGAGTAAGCAGAAATAACAACATGGGATAAGTTAGTGGAGAAATTTATACAGAAAATTTTCCCTCCCACAGTCAACGCAATGAGGCATCGGGAGATCATGAATTTCGAGCAAGGAGAGTTTGAAACACTTAGCGTCGCATAGGAGAGATTTAAAGGGTTGGTAAGAAATTGTCCCATCCACAGACTACCTCTGACAATACAAATGGAAACTTTCTATGGAGGATTAATTAAACCTTCCCAAATGGCAAGGGATGCAGTCGCCACAGACAACATTATGGATAAATCATATAATGAGGCCAAGAAAATTTTGGATCAATTTGCTAGGCATAACATGGAATGGGTTGATGATGCTTGACTCCAGAACAGACAGTAGGAGGCACACTCAGAATGTGATTTACAACAACATAGTGGCCACTCTTTTTGCACAAGTAGTTGCAATGAAAAATATGTTGAAGAATTTAACGATGAACAACGCGGCACAAACACAGAGTATGTAGTAGGTAGATGCATTCGCACAACCCATGGTCAGTTGTGTGGGTTGTGGACGACCACACGCCTATGATGATTGCTCACAGAATCCGCAGTAAGTTTGTTTCATAAAGAATAACCTATTCCAACACTTATAACCTTGGATGGAGAAACCATCCTAACTTTGCTTGGGGAGATCACTAGTAGAATCAGTAACATCCTAGAACGCAGTAGTAGCATAAGTAGGGATCGCTACCTAGATTCTAACCTATGCAGCAGTAGCCTCAACATCAAAATTTTAATAGAGGGAGCAACACGTCGAGCTCATCATCTCCACTTGAAAATTTTTTAGAGATATAGATGGCCCAGAATGAAGCGTTGCTAAAAAGGCAAGCATCACCGATTAAGAATTTAGAGATGCAAGTTAGGTAAATTTGTAGTGAGCTAAAGAATCAACCTTATGGAGTATTGCCTAGTCATACTGAAGCACTAGAAAGTAATAATGGCAAGGAGCAATGTCACTCGGTGACATTGTGCAGTGGTAGACCTTTAATAGAAGAGAAAAGAAACCCAAGAAATGAATTTCATCCTTTAACACCTAAGGATACAACGCATCAAATCGAGCACATTAAACTCTGCCAGTCATTTTCAACTGAGCACATCAAATGCAAGGAGGTTGAGATGCGTCTGAATGCACCATTTCCTTAATGCCTACAGAAAAAGAATGACGAGAACCAATTTAATCGCTTCATTGAGGTTCTTAAACAATTACATATCAACATCTTTCTCATTGAAGAATTGGATAAAATTCCTAGTTATGTAAAGTTTTATGATGTTTTGATGAAGAAAAGAAAGATTAGTGAGCTTGAAGCCATAACATTAACCCAAGAATGCAATGCATTGCATTAATCAATAGTAAAATTCCTCAAAAATAGAGAGACCCAGGTAGTTTCACTAACCTCTGTTCGATAGGTGCTATAGATGTGGGGCACGCGTTGTGTGATTTAAGAGCCAGTATCTAGACCTACCACAGTAACGCTTCAACCCATTGACAGATCAATTAGTTATCCAGAAGGAAAGATTGAAGATGTTCTCGTGAAGGTTGACAAGTTCATATTTCCGACAGATTTTATTATCTTAGATTATGAAGTTGATAGGGATGTTCCAATCATTCTTGAACTCCCATTTCTAGCCACTGGAAAAGTCTTGATTGATGTGCACAAGGGGGAACTCATGATGTGTGTGGATAACCAAGAAGAAAAATTCAATGTGTGAAACACATTAAAGTTCCCAGACGACGTAGAGCCTTGTCTATCCATTGACTCAATTTAACTGCTCGAGGAAAAGGAACAAGAAGTGGACCAAGTCTGTGAGGTCCATGGGTTGAGCAAAAACACAAGGATGTTCAAGCCTCTAAGTTTAGGTGAGCGGCATGTTGGGTTTTATGTCCTAAAACTCGTGAATTGTAAACAATAAACTCATTCTGTAAATCAATAAAGTTGTTATTGAAGTTTGTTTCAATAAAGTTGTATTGAATATATGAATTTGTTATTTAGATTTAGAAATAAATCCAATAAACTAAAAGATCCATGACTATTACATAAGTACTTGAACTTTATGTGGAGACATAAGAGTGAATCAGGTTCGAGTAAATAGTCTAAATGATCTATAGTATATGAATATGGTTGGGCCTTATAGTTGTTACAAAGAGTTGTAAAATGCTACAGACGGGTTGATCCTGATTCGTACATAAGTGACATGAGGAGTGGGGGCATCTTGTGCAATGAGTTTGCACGAGATTGGACCAAGAAATAAGTCACTCTTACTTTATAACGTTGTTTACTATTTAAGACTGACTATTTCACAACGATGACCTAAGTAACTTGACCTTAATCCTGAGCAAACTATGAACTTCTGTTTATTCAGGATTATCCTTAGATTTGCATAGATGAGGGTTGGCTCAACAGTGCCAGTTCAATAAGCCTCCCATTTTAGGGGTAAGACCAGGTAGATAGCTGGGGACATAGAGTGCAAGATGGAATTCACTCCTACCCGCTTTCAGGGTTAGTAGATATGTTGTTCCCTTAAGTGCTGACTCTGAGTCTTGAACAAGGGGCCTCACCTTCTCATTGGCTCGAGAGGGACTCGGTTTGATGATCATATTGAAGGAAATTTTATCAAAGAGTACCTATGAGCGGAAGCAAGATCGTTCCAAATTCATCATGACAGAAATACCGCATTCACAATCAAACAACAAGTTATGCATCTACAAACAAATTACGGCATGCTTTGAACAATTAAATAACAAAAGACCAAGAGACATACCTTTTGAAGAACTTTTCTTCTTTGATCTCTCGTTCTCGTCAGAATCGGCAACTCTCGCTGTCACTGTGCATGCCAAGCTTATCTCCACCAAATCTCGTTGTCATTCACCACTGAATGGCCTTCTACACGAATAGGCAGCAAGAAGAACACCACCATTTAGTAACCTTGGTATTCTCAGAGTAAGAATCCAGGAGGTGTGAGCTCTGTTGGATTTGGTAGAAGGGATGAGGAAACTACAATCGTTTACAACAACAAGAAAGTGGGAGAGATTTTGTGTCTATCATATAGATGGGTGCTTGATCGTTTAGCAAAGGTGCACAATCGTTTAGTAAATCGGGGTTGATCATTTAGACGATCGTTTAGGAAATCTCGCTCTTGTGCACAATCGTTTAGAAAAAACTATACGATCGTTTAGGTAATCTGCACGTGTACACGATTGTTTAGGAAACTTGAGCTATCATGTATGCTCTCGTTAGCTAGACGATGGGCAGTGTACTAATCGTGAAGCGATTGTCCAATCTCTTTGCAAAATGAAAACTATTTTCATTTTATCCTTCAGCTATGAAAATTGAATGCAACCTCCCACTATCTCATACGGTTATGGAGAAAAACCACTAATAATTATCTCATAATTGTAATTATAAATAAATATAATCATATTATATTTATAACCTATAGTTTTAATATTATATCATATGCAACATATAAACCATAGTCCTTTTCTCCTCCACTAGATATAAATCAAATTTAAATCCTTTTCCTCCAATTAATGTATCTCATACATCATGTCAACTATATCATATATAATTAACCAGTTTAATCATATCATATATAATCAAACTCCCTTTTGTCAATTTGAACACTTCAAACTGACCCAAAAACTTATTCTCAACTTTAATCCATTAAGCTACCAAGGGAACCTTATGAACTTGTGGCTTGAAGCTTTAATGCTATGTCAATAGCTGACTAAACTCTTTAGTCCTGAAATCCACCATCCGTTAACTGTCAGACATTCCACTAAAGACCGACAGCTACACTCTTCTCACCACAGATATATTTCTGTGTTCATCGAATATAACCAATCAATAGTACGATAACCCTTTACAAATGCTCATAAGTACAACTGGGCCAATTTACCATTTTACCTCTGTAGTTACATCTAACTCCTTAAGTACCACTGATCCCTCTAATAAACAATACAACATAGTCCTACTATGTGTGGACATTTCTCGAGCCATGAGAATGTGTGTGGTGCTATATCGTTCAAGTCCTGAAATTAGCCCTTAAAGGAGCAATCTATCTACTTACCCCTACTTCGGGGAAGGAGTGAATTCCATTTTGTGTAGTTGAGTTCCCATCTCCCAAATCAGACGAATTCTCAAAGTGATAGGTTTGAGTCGGTAATCTGGCCACTCACACCATGCAAATCCAAGGATCGCCCTCAAAGGCAGTAGTTTCCAACTCACTCAGGATTAAGGTCATGTTACCTATGGTCATCCTAATGAAGTGAAGTCTCTATCATGAACGACGTTATATAACAAGACTATAACACTTCATGGTTCGGTATTATACAAACTACTTTGTATAGAACGCCATCGCTCATATGTCTCCGCATGAATGATCAAGATGAGACCATATGTAGCAAGTTACAACACTTGTAACTCTTCTACGAAGCGGGTTACATCTGTAGCGTCACCAGGATAAGGTTTCCCTCCTATATCCATATACTACAGACCATTTTGGTTGTCACTTAAGGCATGATCCACCTGTATGTCTCCACATACATGCTTAAGTTACAACGACAACCAGGGATCTTAGTTTATTGGTTTGTGGTAAAGCAAATAAAACATCCCATGTTTCATAAATAATAGTGAAGAAAATATCATAAATTGTTACATCGCAAGCGTTTGTTTGATACAATGTTTACAAACTACAGAACCCAACGAGAGTTTAGGGCATGAATCCCAACACGTATCACAAACCAATCGTTCATTAAAGGATTAGTGGGATTTAAGGAACAAGAAGTTATCTTGGGGGTAAAACAGTCTTTTGACCTAACCATTATTACAAGCAATCTGTGTGACCCGATAGTTAACGAATGAAGGTTAATTCGGTGTAAAGTGTTTAACCAATTAATCTCAGATCGTTGGAGCCCATAATAGAAGTGGTTCATTTTGTTTCTATACGTAATTCGATGATTTCGTTTGTGTTTATGTTGACGATTTCTGATGTGAATTTGGCAGGTCATCCCCCACCAACCCAGTGACACCAACCATGCCCCTTCTCTTTCTCTGATCACAAAACCCTCTGATCCCTTTCTTTGTATTTCATCCTCCCTATTTTTCATCCTATACAAATAGTTAAGTGATGCCTTGTTCTTTCTAATCCAAAAAAGAAAAGAGGACGAAGCAGCTCGATCGATAGGGAGAGGAACGAAGCAGCTCAACCGAGTTTACGAGGGAGAAGGGCCATTAGAAATGGCCAAGGCCTATGCTAAAGTAAGAAAGAAAGATAGTTAAGGTTACGAAGTCACTTAGTCGAACTATAAAGAAAGGGAGTCCTAGGTTACGAAGTAAGGTCAGCTGGTTAAGGAAAGCTTGGGTTATAAAATCGCTTAGTCGTTAATTATTTAAGTAGTAGTGAGCTGTTGGTAAGGAGTTGCATTAGTTGTAGATATAGACTAGGCTAAGGGATAGACTGAATTTTTTCTTCTATTCTCTTTTTTTTTACGCCTTACAATTCTGCTAAGTCTAACGAGGCTCAAGTGCAGAACCTACCACTATGGACCGAGACTATGCAAAGGTAGAACACCATCGTAACTTTGCTGACTTTATCATAAACCTTAATTTTGCTACGCTCAATAAGAACCCAAAATAGCAAAAATAAGTTTGTGTTCCGCTTTCAAAGTCAGTCGTCTTTGCCCAAGTGTGAACAACCTAAACTCTTTGTTTGAAGTTTTGATAGGAAGTGGCCGACTTGTTAAAGCTTTGCTTCTGTAGTAATAAAAATTGAAGAATGATTGCGCTTTGACTTATGATATTGTGACACTACGTTCTAAATGTATGCAATGATGCTTAAATGCTTCGTAGTATGCATTCGTGTAGTGTGTGCCACAAGTTTTCTTACGCTGGAACCAAGTATAATTCCAATGCAAGTTTCTCAGAGTGATCTGAGGTCGAACACGGGGATTGTTGTGATTAATGTGATACTATTGTGGTATATGCGACCGGTTAAACATAAAGAATAATGAATTGGGTTTGCAAAAAAGTAAATTGCGATGAAAAGTAAATTGCGGTAAAGAATAAAATACGCTGAAAAATAAAATGCGATAAAGTAAATAAATTGCGATGAAAGATAAATGAATAAACTGTTAATATACAGGTTGAGTACTGGCTGTGAAGATGTGCAAATGTGTCTGGTGAATGCAGTGACAAGTCTTGTGAAGTGAATCAGAAAGAGAATGGGTTGAGGGAAAGAACATCGCAAGTTCGTCAATCTTGCTGAGGATGCAATTAAGGTTCCGCTTTCAGTGATCGGCCGCATTCCTATATGTCTATGGTGAAACAGAGATGAACGTGATGAACACAAGGTTGTTTCCATCTCTGGAAATACTTCTCGCTTTAGTTAATGCCTTCTTCTAACCTTCTTTCGATAGGCGGAATAACATCTTCACTTCTGCTCTCACAAGTGAAGATGCCGTCGAGCATGCTTTAACTAAACTTAGCCAATTTCTTTAACAAGGATTAACTCACTCGTTTAATCCTTCCCCTTACCCTGGGGATTAGTTACACATGATGGAGAAAATGGATGATGAATGTATGGAAAGGAATAGAGAAATGACTACGAATACGATGATGATATTAAAATCTAAGGATAAGCGTTTTGTTACAGATTGTGAATGAAAGATTAAAGATGAACACAGTAGATGAATGGGAAATAAGAACAAATACGAAAAGAGTGTCAATGTCTTGACACAAATCCTGATCGGAGACGTTTTGCTTGTCGGTGTGTGGAAGAATGGAGCGGAAAGCTTCCCTCTCAAGCTTGCTTTCTAGATAGAAGTGACCTTTCGCATAGAGCTTCTTCTTCGGGAATGGAAAGAATTGCTTGCTCAGAGACTTACCTCTCATTCTTGTCTCTTTGTTCTCTCGAATTTTCTCTGGATTGTCTCTTCAGACCAGCCTTCTTTCATTGAATTTGACGAAGCTATTTATAGACCTTGGCTTCTTCTGTATTAGTGGACCCACTTTGAAAATCTGATAATTCCTGCCAGGGCTTGGTGAAAATGTCCACTCTGCTCCAAGATCAATTTGTCAGAATCGTATAATAGAAAAGATGTACAATTGTCAGAAGTCCTTGCGAATGTGTTGCTCTTCACATCTTCTATCGATCGCCGCTTGCGGTGTAATTGTTTTGATCTTCTATCGATTGTCGCATGTGGTGGAAATGCATTGATCGTTTTATCCATGATCGATCGTCGCATGCACTGCAATTGCGTTGTTTTTTTTCATTCTTGATCGATTGCCGCATGCAAAGTGGATGCATTGTTCATTTTTGTCCTCGAGCGATTATTGCATTCGGTGACCTGTTTTCTTGCAAAACAAAGACTTGGACATTCTATTTTGCCATTGCAATGGGGTTAGTGGGTGTGTTTACGACGTTTTACAATGTTTGTGTTTCTAAGCCAATTTCTGTACTGTCGACGCAACTTTTCCTTTTTTTTTTTTGCCGCATAATCTAAATAAAAACGGTATAAATAACTTGTATTTCTACAAGTTATTCGCTTCCTCTAATTTCAAAACATGACAATAGACTTGAAACTCTCGTATAGGAAAAAGCTTCTCTTGATAGCGGTCATATGGTAAGGATATGATCATATCTCGAGACTAAAACCTGTGTGCTGGTAGGGGCAGATGTAACCAAGTGGATCAAGGTAGTGGATTGTGATTCCACCACGCACGGATTCAATCCCCATTGTTCACCCATCAATAAATGGACCATTTTTTACGGAGACACAAGACAAACCTAGAAAGCATTTTTTCCGTAAATCATCTCAAGCCTTTCAAATAAAGGCATCCAAGCAATTGGTATCCCATTGAAACATAGAAACTATAGATTCACATCGCCTACTTTCTTCAAGCAAAATGGAATGACTGATCATTCATTGAATTCTATGAAGTTTTTAAGACCTCATTAATCAGGATTACACTTTAGAGTTCAGAATGAATGAAATTCACCCCCGGATGAAGATCAAATCTCCCCTTCTTTTTACTAAACCATGGGGAGCCCCAAGTAGTTTACCGAGCAAATTGAGTTGTCGTGACGATACCCTTCTGTTCTTAGTGGAAGATTAGAAAAGACTTATCTTCATCACGATACTGATCGGATCTTCCATAGACATTCGAAAGACCTCCACAAGGTGGATTCAAAGAATAAGAGGACAACAAGCAAAGAGTGTTGCTTTCATTTTCTTTATTGAGATTGAAATCAAGTTATTTAAAAAAAGGGTTCAATCGCTGCGTATTTTATGACTCTATATAAGTCAATTTTTTAAACAAGAAATTCCTATTTGATCTTCGAACCTCTCCCTCATAAACTTGGTCGAGTGTCTTCGAACCTCTCCTTTCAGTCCTTGGGTTGTTAGCTGCGTAGCGACTACAATACAAAAATGAATTCGGGTGAAGGTTCCTTGAGAACAACGACTAAAGGCTATTTGCCTACCCTTTGAAAAGAAAGAAAATAATAGAGACCTTCATTGGTCGTATAATTGATTCTGCTAGGTCGTGGAAGAAAGGTCAAGGCTCTTCGATCAAGACCTATCAACAAGATTCCCAATGCATGAAAGGTTAGTGCCAACTATACTATCTAAAAATCTTTTAATATCAGGGATTCTACATTTAAAGTTATACCCCCCCGACACTGGGATGTGTAATGAAGCATCACACTTTATCAAGAAAGGAGATAAGCCTTTGTTATCAAATCAGCTGTTCTTTGATCAACTGCTATAGGAAGTGGTATCCGCAAAATGTTGGGAAACCCATTGCTACTGAATTAAGCATGCTTTCAATGCAATTACAGACATAAAAAACACACATAGCAAAGATAAACATACAAGAAATCAAGTCATCAGTTCATCAATCCTATGTACTAGAAATTAATTCAAAGAAAGGAAATCACAAAGAAATAGAAACATCCAATAAAAATATCATAAAAATCTCAATGAATTCAAGAAAATCCGTACAAACCTCAAAAATCGACATCATGGCCTTCAATAGTTTATCAAATCCGACTCACGATGCCAAGATTTACAAATACAACTTAAAATGAAAGAAAATCTCGTGAGTTTTGACCTCGAATGGCCAAAACCAAGCAACATGCTCTCTAAGAAAGCCTAACTCTCCTCTCTCCTTTACCTAATTCGGAAAGAAAATATTTATAATACAGTTGCAGCGTCGTAACTAGGAAGAGCATTGCAACGCTCTTGTCGATCTAGACCTCAAGTGTTGGGCATGTGTTGCAATAATGTTGTGACTTTCCTTTGCGACAGGCCCGCATGTGTGGATGCTTGGTATTCTATTAATCATCAAGTTTTGCAATGCCAAGGGTAGCGTTGCGACACTGCCCTACATCCTCAGCTTCTGCCATTCAGAGTTGTGGGGGCGTTGAAGCTATGCATGTATGAGCATTACAACGCTCTAATCAAGGGCAGTATGGTCATTTCCTCTCCTTTGAAGCCAGGATGCTTAAATTACCTCCAAATTGCTTCAAATTATTCTCATTTCTCATAAATTGGTCATTTCTACCTCTTAGTTGTTTGGTACCTACAAAACAGGATATTTAACACGTAACAATCCATTAATAGCCTAAATTAAGCTAGGAATTATAGCTCTTTTTTATAGCTATCAATGGACCACAGGAAGTTGAACACGTCGACAAAGAAAGACCACTTTTCACTTCCCTTCATTGACTAGATGCTCGATAGATTAGCCGAAAAAAGGTTCTATTGTTTCTTGGATGGTTTTTTTGGTTACAATCAAATCTTAATCGCCCCTGAGGACCATAAGAAAACTACTTTTACATGTCCCTTTGGAACGTTAGCATTCCGAAGCATGCCCTTTGGGCTATGTAACACACCTGGAACATTTCAGAGATGCATGATGGCTATATTTTCTAACTTTCTTGAACACTCTATTGAAGTTTTCGTGGATGACTTTTTAGTTTTTGGAGATTCCTACCTATCTTGCCTCAACAACCTAGAAGTCGTCTTATCTAGATGCGAGGAAACGAACTTGGTACTTAACTAGGAGAAATGTCACTTTATGGTGACAGAAGGCATTGTTCTTGGGCACAAGGTTTCCAAAGTAGGGTTAGAGGTGGATGAAGCTAAGATTGATGTCATTGCAAAATTGCTCGTACCTGTGATCGTCAAAGCCTTGTGCAGCTTTATAAACCGCGCAGGCTTCTACAGAAGATTAGTAAAAGGTTTTTCCTAAATTGTACGACCACTGAGTGCATTGCTAGAATTGAACAAGCCTTACATATTTTATGAAGATTGCCACTAGGCGTTTGAAACCTTAAGGTATATGTTAACAATAGTACCGGTATTGATAGCCCTGGACTGAACGCAACCCTTTGTCTTAATGTGTGATGCAAGTGACATGGCCGTTGGATCTATGCTAGGCCAAAAAAGGGAAACCTGATACATCCTATTTTGTACGCGTCAAAGACACTCATTGAATCCCAAGAATATTATACAACTACTGCAAAGGAAATGTTAGCGATAGTGTTTGCTGTTGAGAAGTTTAGAGCCTACTTGGTTGATCATTTACATTGATCACTCCGCTATCAAGTTCTTGATGGATAAAAAGAACGTGAAACTCAGGCTTATTCATTGGGTATTGTTGCTTCAAGAATTGACCTAGAGATCAAAGATAGAAAAGGAAAAGAAAATCAGGTGGCTGATAACCTATCGAGATTGAAGAATAAGGAGATGCAATTGGGTCAAGTTGAAATTGAAGAAGCATTCCCAGATGAACACCTACTCAAGGTTGAAGATAGAGAGTCGTGGTATGTTAACATTGTCAATTACTTAACCACAAAACAGTTTCCAAAAGAATTCAACGTCTAGCAAAAGAAACTCCTTATGTATGATAGCAAGTTCTATTTTTTGGATCAACCATTTCTCTACAAGCAAGGCCCAAATTCAATTATGCGTTGGTGTGTCCCCGAGGTTGAAGTGCAACACATCTTATTTGAATGTCATGACTCTCCTTATGGAGTTCATTTTGGAGGGTAGAGAACAACTACAAAAGTCCTCCAGAGTGGGTACTTTTGGCCTACTCTATTCAAAGATGCAAGGGAATATGATCTCAAATGTGACCCATGCCAACACACGGGCAACATCTCAGCAAGGAACACAATGCCACTCAACAACATAATTACAGTTCAATGTTTTAATGTTTGGAGCATTAACTTCATAGGGCCTTTTCCTCCATCTTGTGGTCAACTATACATTGTAGTAGTAATAGATTATGTGTCTAAGTGGGTCGAGGTAGCGGCCTATGTGAAGAATGATGTGGCAACTATTTCAAAATTTCTGACCAAGTACATTTTCACGCGTTTTGGGACACCAAGGCATTGGTAAGTGACGGAAGTATACATTCATCAACTGCATCATTTCTAAATTACTTACTAAGTATAATGTCAGGCACAAAGTGGCTACTGCCTACCACCCAAAACAAATGGGCAAGAAAAAGTTTCTAATGGAGAAATCAAGTCAAATTTGGAGAAAGTGGTCAACGCATAAAAAAAGGGGACTAAGCACAGAAGTCGAATGAAGCACTTTGGGCATATAGGACTGCATTTAAAATGCCAATAGGTATGTCTCCTTATGCCTTAGTATTTGGGAAAGCCTGCCACTTACCATTGGAATAGAAGCATAAGGCATTTTGGGCAGTGAAAAAGCTTAACTTAGATATGAAAGTCACGGGGGAAAATCAAAAGTTGCAGCTCAACGAATTGGATGAGTGGCAGCTGAACGCATACAAAAATGCAAAAATTTACAAAGAAAGAACAAACATTGGCATGATCAACACATCGGTAAGAAAGAATTTTTCATTGCTCAAAAGGTTTTACTATTTAACTCGTGTTTGTGACTATTTCTAGGCAAGCTTAAATCCAAGTGGTCTGGGCCATTTGTCATCAAAACAATCGTTCCTCATGGAGCTGTGGAGCTCACTCGAGAGGATGACACTAATGCCTCCAAGGTAAATGTGGCAGAGGGTGAAGCCATAATTTGAAGGGAATATGGAACATTGCAAGACATCCATCGAGTTATGCGAGCCAGCCTGAAGGTCGCATCGAAGTAGTATACATAATTTGAAGCGTCCAAATAGACATACATTCCAAGGAGGCTTCCTCTTTCCTGCTTTACTTTTTGCTTTATGTATACCATGTGTTCTTTTGTGATTCTTGTCTAGATTCTTGTTTGGCATTGAAGTTTTAAGTTTGTTTCACGTTTATGTTTACCTTGCATGCTTTTGAATGATTGTTTAAAAAAAAATCAACTTTGTGGATTTCTAAACTTGGGGTACTAAAATTGAGGCGTTAGAATTAGGCCACCCATGTGTTGGAAAAAGAAAAGACGTTATATGGAAGGCAAACCACTCAAGTCTTTGGGTGGCCCTAGGTGAGTCTCTTCATATTTGCATTAAATACACAGCCTCAACGTCACAAGCAGATGACATTTGTCAAGTTTGTCCCCCCCCCCTCTTTTTGCGTCTCCCTATAAAAAAGATTAAACCCTACCTTCATCTTCTTCTTTTTTTTTTCCGTCTCTCAAGCCTTAACCTTCTTGATTTTCAAATTTCCTCGTCATTTGACCATCTCCGTCAATCGTCCTTCAAATCTTTCAAGCTTCTTCACCGGAGTACAATGTCGAAAACTTCAGATAGCCAGAATCCATCCTTGAGCTTCGTTGGAGACTCCCTGGTAAGCTCTTTTTCTTCCTCCTCTATTTCACCTTCACCTCCGTCATCACCGTCTCATCCATGAAGCCCACTACTTCATCCAAGCCTTCAACCGTTCTTGCTCTTCATACTACCACCCAACCTACGCCATCCACCCGACCAACTCCGATGAAACCAGCTCAATGACCGTCCACCTTCTCCAAAACTCTCGCAAAATCTAAACCTGTCGTCTCCTCATTAGCGAAAAATTCTAAGTCCTCAACCCCTTCCAAACCAACATGGTAGCCTGTGTCTAAAGGCCTTGCCAAATCTACTATCACCAAGCCTTATAAAAAAATCAACCCTCCACTAACCATTCCAACCATCACATTAAACATATCAATGCATGGCCTCATTCTTGAGCATCCAAAGAGAGCCCCATCCCCTGTCGTGGGTTCGACAGTTTCCCTTGCCATTGAACCTCTGGCCACTATCTTCCCTATCGAAGTGGCCCAAACTTCCTCTATCTCCTCATTAGGTTCGCCCCATACTCCCTCCAATACTTCACCTATTACACCACTATTACTTTCAGGTGAACCTCTAAGTTCCAGTAGTCCTACGTTGGAACCAACTCCACAACCCACTGACCAACAACCTAACCCAAACGAGTTGGCTCGTAGATATCAACAAGAGGTCTTTGGACTAATTCTAGCCAACCTTGACTAAAGGCAAGTTAATGAGATGGATTGATGATGCGTCGAGAAGTTGTTGATGCATTGGTTGAAAAAGAACCTGACGATCAGAGGATCACAAGTGCCTCAAGTCTAGCAGAGGAAGAGATGGACTAAGCTGATAGATATGCCATAATGTTGGAAGAGGAAATGAAAGAAGAAGAAAATGAAGAGAGAACGCAAGGAGTTGGCCTTGACGCATCATTGCCTCACATATCAGGTCTGAATGAAGGGCCCTCAGAACAAACTTCACGAAGGAAAAGACGTTCTGTAGTTGAAGAAGATGCAGAAGAATAAGAAAATCAAGTTGCAACTAGGCTTGTGGTTGCAATGCAAGAAGGAAGCTTCTCAGATTCAAGTGATTTGGAACATAGGCTGAAGGAATATAGACTTGCGTGACAAGGACAAAGGAAAATTGCTCTTCAAAGAGAGCTAGAGGAAGAACAAGGGCGTTGGCCCATGATGCAAGGAGATATTAGGAAAATGACAAAAGAATAAAGGTGGCAGTTGTGTCACCAAAATAAACTAGAGGAAGAAAAGAACAATTCAACAACATTCTAGTTGAAAAGGGCTTCTTTCCAGAATGTAGCCTATTGCCAGAGTATATCACTAACACCATCGACGCAATGGGCTATCGTCAACTCTGCATAGGCCCAATAAGGATTTGGCCCCACCTCGTCCACACATTCTATAAAAATGATTTTGATGAAGAAAAGGACACAGCGTGATAACTGGCAAAAATACCAGTTATTTATAAGCTTTTTATTTAGAATTATGAGAGCTAACAATTAGAAAATGCGGTGATAATACTTAGAATTTGTGAAAATTTGAGTTTTACGTCAATTAACACCTAAATCATCACTAACCCCAATATTATACATTACTCCATGCCAAAGTGTCTATTTTTGTAGCTATCGCAGGAATCAAACGCATGTGTTGGAAATAAGCAATCACAGATAAACGCATGTGCTAAAGCCAGGCAATCGCAAAGACAAACACATGCGCTGAAACCAGGCGATCGCAAAGAAAAATGCATGCGCTGAAAGTTGGATCGCATGCATCCATCGCATGGAAGTTGCAGTGATCGATTGTGTCCATCGCATGGAAGTTGCGGTGATCAAGCGAATGCAGTGATCAATTGGAAATTGTGGCCACGGAGTGACAACCATAATAGAAGAACGATCGCAAGATGGGTATAACGCGTTGATACTTCAGCTGAATCAAGCTCAGACGCATACCTTGGGAGTGTCAACAAGATAAGACGATGTGACATTGCCCATACTGCGACAAAAGTAGCAGTGAGCCATAATGCAATCATGATAGTTGTCAGCGTTTAAACTCTATAAATAGCCTTTTGGACCTTCATTTCAAAACATCTGAACTTCTGCCATAATGCAATCATGATACTTAGAACTTCTGCAATCATCACAGAGAGAGCTTGAACAAGATTTTTAGTGAGAATTCTTCACCTCCACAAACCAGACCGAGTGACGACCGGAGCTCTCGAGCTCTATCTCCACCATTCATCCATGGCACCACCGGCAGCCTTGACGCAGACTCCTTCATTTCTCTTCTAACCTTTGTATTGTATTACATTTTAGCTTAAGATATTAAGACAATTTGAAATCAATGCATCTCTTGATTCCTTCAATGCCATCTTCTTCATCATCTTTATCTCTATCATTGTTTATCTTCAGCGTTTATTTATCAAAGGCGATCGCATACTTAATCGTGTAGCCTAGAGATAGGACGCATGTAGCAACCCACCGAGAGGTGTGCGTTGTGCGAGTATAGTGAGTTAATCCTCTTTGCTTGGTGAAAGGCTGTAGCAACGCTTGTCTATGGGTTGTTGCATTGCTTGTCTATAAGTTAAATAGTCGCGTCTAACTGCCTGAGAAGGTAAGAGATGGAACGTACTAAAGCAAAGTTTGCATTGTTCCTAGAGATAGGCACAATCTTATGCTCGACGCAACCATACACTATAGAGATATAGTCATGCGGCTGACCACCGAGAGGTGTGCGATGCATTAGTGCAATGAGTTGGGATTACTCGGACGATTTAAGATAATAAAAATTTACTATGCGTTAATGGTTGTTGTGTATCTATCTATTCTCATCGCAAATCTTCTATTGCTCAATCTATTTAGTTAGGGGTAGGAGTAGTGCGTAAATTCATTAAACTTTCTTCGCTTTATTTTTATTCATCACCTCAAATACATTGCTTCACGAGCATTATTGAGTGATAAGTCCCTGTGTTCGATCTCAGATTAACCGAGAAACTTACGTTTGTGTTATACTTGGCGCGAGCGTAAGAAAACTTGTGATAGAAATGCATGGTCATTGCATACTAGATTAACGCATTGTCATTCCGATGCATGACCTCAGACGCATGGGCGTAAACGCATAGCTTACACCATGTCTGACGCATGATTGCGTGCGCAGCCCCACCCCTAAATTTTCCTTCCAACACAGCACTAGTGGAAAACATAGTCATTCACTTTTCCTCCAAAATTATCAATGAAGTGCTCGATGCACAGGATAACATTAATGGAGAGGATAACTTCAGCCTTGAATATCCCATTCCAAACCAACTGAAGGATGCGGTAAGAGTGGCAACTAATTCTTATAGTTCTTGGCACACATCTAAAACAAGCATTATGACGATGGCTCCCATAAATCTTCTCTCTGACGCCAACCTGTGGCTTTACCTGATCAAGAATTGCATCATACCCGCAATGCATGATAAAACCATATCAAGGGAGCGGATCTTAACTATCTATTGCATCATGCAACACATTCATCTCGACATTGGAAACTTAATTGTGAGCAAATTAAAGTCATCAAGGCAAAGCCATATGGGTAACTATACTTCCCATGGCTCATATGTGCATTGTGTGAACATGCAGGCATCCCTCTAATGGATGAATTTGAAGAAGTTTAAGGTTTAATGGTCATCAAGCTTATTAGGTGTCTGGTTCGAGGCTCGCCTAACTAACCAAATATGCCTTCCAAGCCCAAGATAGCAAGATCTAAACCTTAAAAGCACGCGGCAAAGAGAACACGTGTTGAGGCTTCTGTTAATATTAGGTGTCTGGTTCGAGGCTCGCCTAACTAACCAAATATGCCTTCCAAGCCCAAGATAGCAAGATCTAAACCTTAAAAGCACGCGGCAAAGAGAACACGTGTTGAGGCTTCTGTTAATGAGCCAAGCAATGAAACTTCACCAGAAGAGCAAGAATCTGAAGCTGAGTTGGCATTAGAGCATGAGAACACCAATATTGTGGACTTCAACTTGCCTCACCATCCACTATTGATGACCCAATCAATCTGACACCCTAATATGAAATGTATAGGCATCAGGTTGGCGAGACAAAAAGCCCTCAGCTTTCCCCTCTCAACCCACCTCTACTTGCCACCTTTGATCCTTCTCTAACCATCTATGAACCAACTGGGTTGAGAACAAGCAACGCCCAAACCATTGATAGCCTAGTGGAGGAGATGTGTCAAACCCAACCACTCCTGCCTAACGCACCCATACCTCCCAAGCATAAATAAGACCTCTGGTTGTGTCCAATGAAGCACTTCACTTGCAACTGAAGACCCTACAATTTCAAAAATGTAGTTTTAAGGGATTATATGCACCAAAAAATGCAGAGGAGTCAAGACCAATTCGACCTCACAACGCAGTAGATCAACCAGGTCTTGATGGGAATGTTTTCCCTTTCTCCCCTACCAACACACTTCACCAATCCACTTAGATTCATGGATGAAGACCATGCACCTGAATGTAGGTACGACGTGCTAGCTTCATAGTTAAATTTGGGGGTGTTTTCCTTAATTTTTTTTCATTTGTATTTTGAACTTTTGTATGTGTTTGCACATTTTTGAATTCCATGTAAGCTTCTTTATCAATTAATGAAATTTATATCATTGTGATCATTGCATTTGTCTTTAGTATTTCTCTTATCCTTCCTTTTATTACTTTCATATCTTTTGTCGAGCTTCGATACCTCAATGATAATACTAATGTTTGACAACTTGAATGTTTAGATAGCCATTAGAAATATAAGTCTAGAGCCTTACTGAATGAAACATATTTTTGATTTCCGATGCATGCAAGCCTCAACTAAAACCTCCTTTTGAAATTTCCACGACATTTTTATAGTTCTTTTCAGCAATGAGGACCTTGCTGATCTCAAAATTTGGTGGTGGTGGAGGTCTGAGTTGATTCGGTCTCTGGTTTATAAAAATATTCTTATTTTCATTTAATTTACCAAAAACTAAAATTAAATTAAATTAAAAGAAGAAAACTATTAATAATTTTGGGAATAATAGCAAAACTCGACTACCAATGTAAAGGGAAAAATCAAGCTTGATATGAGTTAAGATTGGAAATGACACTTGTTCATAGTTGGATGCCCGCATGGTGTCATAATCGCTCTTTCGGAAGCTTCTCTTAGCGATTGTGTGGCACTTGTTCCCGCTCACGAACAAGCCAGCCAACTCGATTACGGACTGCCGATGGCACACCGAGTGCCTCTTGCAACCTCCACCCCCGTTTTAGGGAAAACGGTTTTAGAAAACGGGTTTGGAGAAAAGGTTTTCGTAAGAAGATTTGTGAGTGTGAATAAAGAAAGAAAGATTGTAGTAGACTAGAAAGCAATAAGCAACAACAACGGCTTTATAGAGTACTACTCCGGGTATGAGGAAATGATGGTTAGTCTTATCCCCATATAGTGCATTCTGAACAAAAAGCCAACTGGCGCCCTTGCATATGCAAAAGGGCGAGTGGTCACTTACAATGAAAATGTAAAGAAAGCAAGCTAACTAAACTAATACAATACAGGACATGAAAATATGCTAGAAGGGGGTTGGATTGGGCATGCGGCCATGGGCAACAGGCCCTGGACAAGCATGACCGTTACATTCTCCCCCACTTAATTGGTTGACGTCCCCGTCAACCGACCTTGTTCAAAACCTGCGATGGCCGGAGCTGCATTCTTCAAGTCTTCGGCCCGCTCCCAACTGATCTCTTCATCGGGGAGATCCTTCCATTTCACCAAGAACTCTGTCAGTTCTCGTCTGGGTCTTCCACTACGGCGCGTACGTTTACCCAAGATTTGTGCAACTTCTTTCTCAGCAAAACTCTTCATCGTGACTGATGGGCGCCTTAGCATGTTCCGCTGTCCATCCTCGGGTTCGGGATGATAGGGCTTCAGGAGGTTCACACCGATGACAGAATGAATCTTCATCCATGAGGGTAACTGAACCCTATATGAGGTTCTCCCGACCTTCTCAATTACCTCCACTGGACCTTCATATTTCCTTACTAGCCGTTGGTCTCTCTGGCCTCGGAACTGAAATTGTCCCGGTCGTAGCTTGATCAGGACCTTGTCCCCAGCTTGAAACTCAAGGGCCCTCTGCTTCTTACCAGCCCATTTCTTCACTCTCCTTAATGCTCTTTCTAGGTAGGCGCGAGCTATCTCAGGGGTTTTGCTCCACTCTTTAGTGAAGTTATGTGTCTGAGGACTTTTGCCTGCATAAGGGTGGTCCACCAAGTGTGGCCCGAGTGGCTGTCTGTCGCACACTTCGAGGGCCGCCTTTCCGATCGCGGAACTCTGCTGGATATTGAAGCTAAGCTGAGCCATACCTAACAACTCGTCTGACTGTTTTCGACGCCCAGCCAATTCGGGCGGGGCCATCTGATATGCCTTCCTGGCAGGCGGCTTTGCCCTTGGCAACAACTCGACCTCATGGTCAATCCCCCTTCGTGGGGGTAGGGACTTGGGCAAGCTTCTCGGCCTGACGTCCCGATACTCTTCCAAGACAAATAGATCGTCTTGGGGGATCTCCTCTTCAGTGGACTCAACCGATTCTACTGGGATGGTCATGAACGTGGGTTCGTCGTGGGCCGGGCCCCTCTTCAATTGGAGGGCTGAGATCATTCTCACTCCATTTGGCCGCTTGATACTGGCTTGGACTACGGTCGGTGTAGATCCGGTAATGACTAAGCATTTGGCGAGGGGCACTGGTATGACTTTATGTTCAAGTAGGAATTCCATCCCCAGTACCACATCAAAATCATCCATCTTGACAATCACGAAGTCGACGAGGCCCTTCCAGTCTCCTAACTTTACCGGAGTTCTCTTCGCTATCCTCGAAATCGGTAGGGCTGCGGAATTCACAGCTTTCATCTTTCCTGCATCTCTTTCCCAATTCAAGTTCAGGCGGCGAGCTTCCGTTTCCGCCATGAAGTTATGGGTAGCCCCAGAGTCAACCATAGTGGTTTTGGCCGATCTTTGGTTGACCCAAGCGTCCACATACATGAGACCTTTCTCTAGTGGCTCCGTCGCCTTTCCCATATTCTTCTGGAGTGCAGACAGAAATTTCAATGCCCCCATCCTGGGATTCTCAATTTCTGCCGCTGGCTCGGTTACCGTTTCCTCTAGTTCGGCCTCGTCTCCGGAGGTAGAGGCTAATGTGGCTTGAAAAGCATTGAACGCGGTTTGATTTGGGCATTCACGCGTCATGTGTGGCCCTCTACATATGAAACAAGACAGGGGGCGATTGTAATTGTTATGCTGTTGTGGCGGCCCCCGCCAGTTGTTTCCTGATCTCGGTTGGGATGATTTACGATCCCCCCCTGTGTTCTTGTCTCCTCCCCCAGGCCTGGGAGGGCTGGAACGACTGTTTCTGTTTTCCTCATTTGAGGAAGTTGATTGCTTCCTCACATCTTGTGAGTCAGTGCTAAGGTCGTATAGTCGTTCAGCTGCCGCATAGGCAGAGGGGAGATTCTGTACTCTCTGTTCATATAGTTTTGCTTTCGCCCACGGTTTCAGCCCCTCCACAAAGCAAAAGACCTTGTCTTTTTCGGACATATCTCGTATGTCCAACATGAGTCCTGCAAACTGTTTTACGTAGTCCCTGATGTTACTTGTTTGCTTTAGCTCTCTGAGTTTTCGTCGAGCCAAGATCTCAACATTTTCAGGGAAGAACTGCGAACGAAGTTCTTGTTTCAATCTATCCCAAGTATCAATAGTGCAACGTCCTTCCTGTATGTCTGTAAATCGTGATCTCCACCACAGTTTTGCATCTTCAATTAGATGCATCGTTGCTATTGTGACTTTCGACTCTTCAGTCACTGTGTTCGTCGCCTTGAAGTATTGCTCAAGGTCGAAGATAAAATTTTCCAGGGCTTTCGCTTCTCGCACCCCACAGAAGGGTTTCGGTTCTGGGATTTTTATTCGGCTTACTGCCACTGCGCCCCCAGGTGGGGCTTGGTTCCCTACCGCTCGGATGGTGAGATTCACCCTCGCACTCACATCCGCTATCTCGGCTCTGACGACATCCAGGGCCGATCGAAAGTCTTCAGATAGGTCGGTTACCATCTGAAGTATTGTTTTTTGGGAGCTGTCCAGCTCTTCGACACGCTCCTCTATGTGGGCAACAGAACCCGAGGAGCTATCGCCTCGTTCAAAGTTGCCGGACCGTACTGTTTTGGTCTCGAGGGTCTCTACCCTCATCATCAATTCTCTGACGGGTAATCCGTCTAGGCGGCCTACCACCACATCAATTCCATCGGCTTTCTCAGCAACTTCTTGTAGCCGAGTCTCAAGGAAACGAACATTATCTGGGACCTCTCTCAGGTAGAGCATTTGTTCTTCTATCTCTACCAATCTGTCCACATGGGACTTGTTCAAGTTCTTCGTCGCCGGACATGATCACTGATCTTCCCTCTATAAGCCAACTTGGCTCTGATACCAACTGTCACAATCGCTCTTTCGGAAGCTTCTCTTAGCGATTGTGCGGCACTTGTTCCCGCTCACGAACAAGCCAGCCAACTCGATTACGGACTGCCGATGGCACACCGAGTGCCTCTTGCAACCTCCACCCCCGTTTTAGGGAAAACGGTTTTAGAAAACGGGTTTGGAGAAAAGGTTTTCGTAAGAAGATTTGTGAGTGTGAATAAAGAAAGAAAGATTGTAGTAGACTAGAAAGCAATAAGCAACAACAACGGCTTTATAGAGTACTACTCCGGGTATGAGGAAATGATGGTTAGTCTTATCCCCATATAGTGCATTCTGAACAAAAAGCCAACTGGCGCCCTTGCATATGCAAAAGGGCGAGTGGTCACTTACAATGAAAATGTAAAGAAAGCAAGCTAACTAAACTAATACAATACCGGACATGAAAATATGCTAGAAGGGGGTTGGATTGGGCATGCGGCCATGGGCAACAGGCCCTGGACAAGCATGACCGTTACACATGGCATCCATGGGGGTAAGCCAAAACGAAGGAAAGTGACCAAGACCAACGCATCCCAATTCCACTATCTAAGTCCAAGAAAGAAAAACAAAACACTGAGATGGTTAGATAAGAGTTTATTCGTGAAAGGCACTTGCTCATAGTTAGATGTTTGCATGACACCTGTGGGGGCAAGCCAAAATGAAGGTGAGTCACCTAAGTTGACACATGGGTAGTCCTAGAAGACAGTAATAACTTGAATTTAGAAAGAAGTTTTATAACAAGAGAACCTTCCAACACATTACTAGGTTTGAAGGATGGAAATCTTTTAGAAAGAAAAAAAGTTTTGAAGAAAAGTCTTGCTGCATAAGAGATCGAGTATATATTTATTTAGGAAAGGGAACAAACTTCTATTTTCAAATGCCAGTTTCAAACACTTGTACGTTAAAATAGATGAGAGGTGGAGCTAGTGCATTAAGTTCATAAGAGTATGTTAAGGAATTATTTTAGGAATGCTCGAGGATGAGCACTGTTCAAAATTTGGGGGTGATAACTTATAGAAATACAAATTATTGTTCTTTCAAAGTTAGAATGATTAGGGTATTTAGTGATGTAAACGAACTCCCTATGAAGGAAAATGCATGAAATTCCATATATGTAGTAAACTCATACAAAAGTATCCTTTTTAGTAAAAAGTTGCTTCACTAATGCACTTCAACGCGGGAATGAAAAATTTACTAAGTGCTACAGTGAAGGTTAACGGAAGGGTATGTGTCCCAGACTGTTCGACGCATGAAGAATACAGTTGGCTTGTATATTTCATGTCAAATCACCACTTACAGGTATGGGCATCTAGCTGACGACATCTAAGCAATCCAAAAGTGGCAGGCGACTGTCCCAGGGTATGGAAATTAATGCAGTTAAATCACCAAGTTGTTGAGAAGTTGCCTAAAAGGGGAATCCACATGCAGAATCGAGAATGAGACACTTTATCAAGAAATAGGAGAAACCAATAGTTAGAACTCCCTGTCACCTGCAAGCAAGAAATAGGAGGGAAGACCACCATTCCACCATTGATCAAGAAGTGCTCAAGGAGAGAATCTCGAAAGAGATATCTTCTTCAAATCCTCCACTTAGTTGGTTGTAGCAAGCTTTAAAAACAAGCAAAAGAGGACAAGATATTGAACTCTACGACTTCACTTCTTCCTTTTTATCTTACATTTTCATTCACAATCTTATTTCATTGAGCTGAGATTGTTGTACAAACACTTGTTATCTTTAAGTCAATCTTATCTTTGACCATTCATCACATCTCCATCTGTTTACTCTTTGCGTGTTTGTGAATTGCAAACCACATACATTCCATACACATTCATCAACATAAATGCATAAAATGTACAGAACCCACCATAAACTCAAATTTAATTCAAAAAATAGAAATTGAGACCAAGAATGCCGCTTTGATACCAATTGAAGGGCTATGAGAATTGATGGGGAAGTAGGGATCGTTCCCAATTTTGAATTTCACAGAAAAACTAAATTACAAAGAACTCATTAAGCATTGCATAGATTTTACAGCATGCAAAGTAAAAGATTAAAGAAGAAATGGGTTAAATATTTACTAACTTTTGAAGCCAAAAAAGTCTTCATGAATTTCCTCCTAATTGGTCACGAACTCTTCATATAAAAACATGAACAAAAAAACAAGAAATCTAACTTTGGACAATACCACAAGATCTTGTATTCTCCTTAGGGGTGAGAATTACAGAGAAAGTTGTGGGCTTCTATGATTTTTGGAAGAGGGAAAAGATTTCATAGAGGGAGAGAGTTTTTGCTTGGGAGAGTGCTTTTGGGAAAAATCTCACAGATCTTCTGTATTCTCTTCCACACAATTTTTTTACTAAGAGTATTAAGGGGAGAGAAACTGTAACTCCCTCCCTTTAATTTAATAAATAAAATATATATAATAACTAACTTATTTTATGTTTGTGTGTGCACACGCTTATTTAATTAAATTATTCAACATCCATTAACTATCGGTCACTCCACTAAAGATCGACAATTGCACTCTTTGCACGACAGATATATTTCTGTTTCCGTTGGATATAACTAATCAATAACGTGATGACCCTGATGGAGTTAGCATGTAATTAGCAGAAGAAATCGGGATTAATAAGCATTCTAATTCATCAATTTTAGCAAATAAGACAGTATGCTCATATCAGAAAATAGGGTTTCAGCAACATACCTTTGAAGATCTTCATCAAACCACAAATTTAGTTTCAATGTTCAATCCAAAAGCTTGTACACCACCAATTGATCTTTCTTACTATTCTCTTGGACCTTAGATTAGCTTCTAAGAACCAAAATGAGCTTGAATTTGAAGGGAATTTTAAGGAGGAAGATAGGTTTTTCTGCAGAAATGGAAGAAGTCTTCTTCAACCTCTTTTCAGCATAAATTTGAACTTGCATGTCCCTTATTTTTTTTTTTGGAAAAATGGCTGAATATATTCAACTTACTCATGCAATCAAAACTGACATGATAATGACACTAAGTAGCTGAAAATTAAATTGAATTTTGAGTGCTAAAAGTGGGATTAACCCACTTACTTAAAATCACTTTTTGATCAACTTTTAATATTTAATTTAATTTCCTAGATTAAATTAAACAAATTGATTATATATTTGAATTTCAAAAAATTAAAAATTTCAATTTTCCAATTTTAAATAAAATTAACTCAAATAATTAATTTTATATAAAATTTATTTAATTAATTAAAATAATTTAATATCCAATATTAAATTAATAAAACACCAATTCCATAATCACGAATCTCTATTCATGTAATTAATATTTAAATAAAATTTAAATATTAATCAATTCTCCAATTTCATTTAATTCGATAACAAAACGTGTAATTAAATCATATATAATTACTAATTCCCTTAATTTGAATTTGAACGCTTCAAATATACTCATCACTCTATTCTAAGGTTTAATCTGCTTGTAAGCTAGTAGGGGGACCTAATAGACCTACAGATCTTGGACTCCAATGATTCGAGATTAATTTGCTGAACTCTTTAAACCGAATTAATCAACATTTGTTAGCAACTGGGTCATTGCATTAAAGCCCAGTAGTTGTACTCCTCTCACTGTAGATATATTTCTATCCACTTGATTTAACAATAATCAGTATGTCGACCCTTCACAGGTTGTTCATAATAACGGTTGGGTCAAATGTTATTTTACCCCCAAGATCACATCTGGCTCCGTAAGTTCTACTGATCCTCTAATGAACAAATTTTTTTTGCGATCCAATCATTAAACCGAGTTCCTCTAGAGCCAATGAGAGGGTGGGACCCCTTGACAAGATCTGGAGTCAGTACTTAAGAGAACAAACTTTCTACTAACTCTAAACGCAGGTAGGAGTGAATTCCATTTTATACCCTATGTCGTCAATTATCTACTCGGTCTTACTCTTGAAATGGGAGGCTTATTGAGCCGACGCTGTTGAGCGAACCCTCACCTATGCAAATCTAAGGATAATCCCGAATAAACAGGAGTTCATAGTTAGCTCAGGATTAAGGTCGAGTTACCTAGATAATCGATTTGAAATAGTCAGTCTTAAACAGTAAACAATGTTACGAAGTAAAAGTGACTTATTTCTTGATCCTAGTCTTATGCAAAATCATTGCATAGGCCAATCTCCCTAGCATGTCTCTGTTGGGATTGGTGTCCTAATTCTCCCAGAGTCTCGTTGTTTTGTAAAGATACACATTGTTCAATTAATAAAATAAGTATTATTTAATTCTGGCATTTACTCATATCCAATAAACAAAGCTCCTTGGTTATCTTATGTGAACTTAAGCATGTATATGTGATATACAAGTGGATCATGCCTTAAGTGATGACCTAAATCGGTCTGTAGTATAAAGATTAAGATAGGATACCTGATCTTGGTGACATTACGGATACGACCCACTTTGTAGAGGTTTGCAAGTGTTGAAAACTACTACAGATGGTTGATCCGGACCATTCATGTAGAGACGTGGAGCGGGATGTCCTATACAAAGTGTTTGTATAAGACCTGGATACTGAGATGACTAGACTCTATATATAACGCCATTGATACTAGAGACTTGCATCTCACCTAAACAACCATAGGTGACACAACCTAAATCCTGAGTGTTTTGTGAACTCCTGCCTTTGAGGACGGTCCTTTGACTAGTATGGGTGAGAGTGGTCAGATTGCCAACTCAACATGCCTACCTTTCTGAGGACTTATCTAATCTGGGAGCTGGGAACTCAATTCACAATATGAAATTCACTCCTTTCCCGAAGCAAGGATAAGTAGAGAGATTGCTCCCTTAAGAGCTGATTCCGGGGCTTGAACATAGTGGCCACAGCTTCTCTTTGGAAGAGAAGACTCAGTCATAGTAGAACTATGATTTATGTTCATTAGAGGGATCAGTAGTACTTAAGGAGACAGATGTAACTACAGGGGCATAACGGTTATTGGCCCAACTGTACTTACGAGCGATTTGTGAAGGGTTGTCGCACTACTGATTGGTTAAGATGGACACATAATATATCTGTAGTGAGGAGAGTTCAGCTGTCAGTCTTTAGTGGAGTGCCTGGCAGTTAACGGATGGTTGGTCCCATAATTAAAGAGTTTAATCAGTTATTCACGTACCGTTGGAGCTTCGGATCTACAGGTCCATGAGATCCCCTTTGTAGCTTGGATTCATGTTGAAGGATCAAGTTCTTGGTGTTGATTTGAAATGTTCAAATTGACAAGAGGTATCTTGATTATATATAAATAATCGGTATGATGTATAAGATACATTTAGTGGAGGATTGATGTAAATGAGATTTACATTAAGTACCATGGAATAGAAAAATAACTATGGTTTATATGTTTTATGAGATGAAATATTAAAACTATAGGTTATAAATATAATATGATAAGTTGGTTATCATTTATATTTATGATAATATTAATTATTAGATAATTAATATTTTTTCTTTTAAATAACCAAATGTAGTGGGTGGTTATTGATCATGGTAATTGTGAGTTTAAAAGGAAATTGGTTTCCTGTTTTGAAGAAGAAATTTTACAAAAGTTTGAAAAGAATTTGAGTTCTCTCCGGCGAAAAGAAAATCACGGAAGTCGTCAAGTAAATACATATTTACTAAACGACGGTTGGGCAAGCTAAATGATCGTGCAGGTGCTAGCTAAACGATCATGCAGTTTTTGCTAAACGATCACATAGCTTTTCTAAACGATCGTTGGCCCAAGGTAAACGATCGTGTAAAATCGATCAAGCTAAACGATCGCATAGCTATATTTAAATGATTGAGCATCGACCTATACGATTGGTCTTCGACTTCTTCCACTTGCTCAGTCGTGTGCATGATCTGTCTTTCCTCCGTTCGTCTGCCTCACACTAAGTTTGAACAGAGCCCACCCTCTTGATTCTCACATCGAAAATACCAAGGTCGCCTTGTTGGTGGTGTCAGACTCAACTCGACATCGTTGAGGTTTTTCGGAGGCCATTCATGGTGCTTTAGAGGAGTTTGTTCGTGGTATTACGGAGGAGTTCGTGTTGTGGAGAAGATCGTGACCGAGGAGACCATTGAGGATGAGCGCGAAGTGTTCGTGTGGTGTTGCGGTCGTGTAGATCGGGCGCTCGTGGTTGCTATGATTAATTAGGGTGCGCATCAGAACGTGGAGACGCTTTTGTCGATATTTGTATAGAGTTTGTCTCTTTGTATATTTATTGTTCATGCTGTAATTTCTCTGTATATTTGTATAACGCTTGTATTGAAGTCGACTATAAATATATTGTTGATTCATGATTGTAATTTGGAATTGTCTTGCTTCTGCTACTCACGAAAATCTCAAGTGTCGATTTTCTTCAATTGGTATTAGAGCGAGGTTCTCTGATATTCCAAATTACAGATCTGAATCAAATGGTTTTTTCAGTTGTGGTGGGTTTCTGCATTTGTAGGTAACCGTTTTCTGCATTTGTGGATGAATTGATGAATGTTTGGGGTTTAAATTGCCTTTTTGTTAAAGCTTTCGTTATTACAAAGTGTTAATTATAAGGGCCCCTACGTTTTTTTGGCGAAATTAACTTTGCAATCGAGTCAGTAATTCGAAAAGTTCGAGTTCGTCGAGTCGTTCGTGATGAAGCTTCGGTGCATGACAATGCAGTTATCAACGAAGAAGAAGATCAAGCATTGATCGGATTATGTAGTCTCAGGTCAACGATCGTTGGGATTTCACTAAGCAATCGTTTAGATTTTTTGTTTTAAACGATCGTGTAGTATTTTCTAATCGATTGTTTAGATAATGCTAAGTGATGGGGTAAATCGTTTACCATATCGTGTAGCATTGGTTGCGCGATCGCGTAGGAACTGGAGGTAGGTGATCATAGTGGGAGCATGCGATGCTCATCGTTTAGTAGAAGGCGCGCGCTAGACGATCGCGTAGTTAACAAGCTTCATCGCTTAGTTACTACCTATGCGATCGTGCATATGCGATACGAAAGCGCTGGCTATGCAATCGCTTAGGTGATGGTGCTTCGCGGCATTGTAGTCGCTTAGACGATTGTAGAAGGCGGGCGTCGTGCGGAGTGTGCTCAGCGATCGTGTACTTCAGGCTTCATCGCTTAGTAAAGGTGCACGATCGTGGAGTAATAACTAAACGATCGTTTGGATTTTTCCAGACGATCGTATAATACATGCTAAACGATCGTTTAACTCTGGGAGCACTGGTAAACGATAGAGCAAAGAGTTTGTTTTATCGTGTAGACGATCCCGGGGTGCTTAGTACACGATGGATGGTTGAAGAAGCGATGCTTTGCTAAGTGGTTCAAGACCCAGTTCGCCTGTTTGAACCGGAGACTCCTTGTTTTTGTAATAATTAGCTTTCCCTTTTTGAATTTTAAGGCAATTTTACCCGGTTCATTGATGCGTTATTTTATGATGTGTAATTATGGATGAAATGTGTTGATGGAGTTGCGTTGAGCACTCAAGTTTTCTCAATGGAATCCAAGTGTAAACTCCACTGAGTTTCCTGGTAAGTCCAGGGTTGAACTCAGGGACTTGGGAAAACAGGTTATGGTGGTAATTTTTAGAAAACCTTGCGATAACCAGTAACTCAATTAATTATTGGTTGGTTTGTTGATTGCGGTAATGAAAAATAAACAAATGCGGTAGATTTGAGAAAAGTCTGATTGTGTGATAGATGCACTGAGTATGCGAATGAATGGGTTAAGAAGGTCTTTAGCTAGTGTTACTTGAGAATGCGTTAGAATATGCAATCATGCTACAACCATGCACAACAAGTCATTTTTCAATGCAAATGTGATGCTCCTAAATCTAGGACGCATGTGTTGAATGCAAGAGTGTCCATAGAGCTTATTCCTAAGTCTCCACTCTTTTCCTATGCGATGATGCAAGATACATAAAGGCAAGGTGACCGCACACAATCATATCTTATCTCTAGGATGCATGTGATGCGTTAATAGCAAACAGTGCTTACTCCTAAGCTCCTATCTCTTGATTTTGCGTTCTAATATGACTCTCCAGAGCCTAGATTCTGACTGACCTTCCCAAGCCTAGATCCTGTCCTTATACTACCTTCCCGAGTATCTCTAATGGACGAATGAAGCATATATAATACAAGATAATTGCAAAGACTGAAGATCCTCAGTTAAGCTAGCTAAGTGCTTCTCAACCCATTCAACAAATTTAGCTATTCATGCGTAAATAACAGAGAGAGAACAGATATAGAGAAGCAAATTCCATTTCTATAAATGAGTTGAAAATGGAAGATAAAGGTAGAGAGCTTGGTAGCAATCCCTTACTGACCGAGGCTTTTACACTGGTAATCTCTATTCAGTTCAAAAGATATTCTTGCTCTCGTAGGAGTCAACCCTCTCTCTGATCTTGAAGCTTCCGATGCTCTCCCAAGCTTACTGGAATGATCTGTCGGCACAACCTCCTTCTCTCACATCCGCCTTAAAACAAAAGAAAATCTAAGAGCAAGGCTAAACTATCTAACGGAAAATTCTCTAACTCTCCAAGCTTGCCAACTGGTGGAACTTTCGAACTCATGAACCCCTTTTCTAAAGGATGCCTTTGATATTTATAGAGCTTCGGGGTGAAAGGCGACTTCTCTCTTATGATTGCACGGATGGGATGGCTTTAATTCTCTGATTGAAGCGTCGAATATTTGTCACCAAAAAGTTGGATGTAGTTGTTATCGTTAGCTGCTGTCAACTTAATTCGGATTCGACTGACATCAGCTTTCTATCCCATCGTGATTAATTATGCCTTTCACCAAATGCGCCCACCAAGTTGGGTCGGCTCTATGCGGCAATCCTTCTTGCGCAGGTGTTTGCGAACACAAATCACGGCAAGGCCTTGCGATAATGTTGTGTTCGTCCGCTGGTTTCTTATTATTGCTCTTTTCACCTTGCGTCAACGCATATTCTACATAAAAATACAAAAATCAATTGTTTCTATGCAATGACCACATGCGATCGCAATGTTATGAATTTAATGCTTTTTGGACGCAATCTAACATATTTTATCAACGCAAACCAACATTGTTTAAGAACTTAGTACTATGATAACGTGCATTTCTGCCCGTTATCATTCATCAACTTTGATGGCTTATACATGTGATGTATGGTTCTTATATCTCAAAGTGTCTGTCATATAGTTAAAAATCTACCTTAGGTTGTGCAATTATTCATGCATCATGTATTATAATTGTTATAATCGAGCATGAAGAAATTACTTGAAAGCATATGCACGCATCATGAAATATAAGAGTTATATTTTGCATGCAGTGAGCATTATCATGCATCATCCTTTTACTATAAATGTTATAGTCTAAGGGTGAATGGAAGCATGTTTTGCTTGTTTCATTGTTGTTTTGTATAAGTGTTATATAAAAGAAGTAGCAATGAATGGACAATGCATTGAGCATGACACTTAGGCCGTTTATAATCGTTATGAATGCCTTGTATGTGTTAGCTTCGCGTTGTGGTTATTTCCGTTTATAAGTGTTATAAAGGAAATTAGACCTAAAATCGATAATTTAGAGTTGCATGTGGACTTAGGGTGAACTCATTTTTTAAAAGGGTTTTAAAATTGGATTGAGATAGACCTAAGTTCAGTGGTTCTAAAGAGTTTAGTAACCTAGATTAATCTTTTAAAATCGGTTTAATAGGATTAAATTGGTTGGCATAAAAGATTAAATTTGTTGTAAACCTATCTATAAGGGATATTTTGTCTAAGGTGGGTTCTGGCTAGGCTGGGGTTCTTAAGTTGACGGAAACGTAATACCCTTACCTGGGAACCTACCTGGAAAGGTGAATTAGATAGATTTTCAACAAGCATGCGACGTTTTGGTCAAAGACTTCGTTAAAGAGTTTAATGGATGATGATCAAAAGTTGTTCAACTATCCAAGGTAAAAGTTACTCTTGGGAAAACCTAAAAGTCACTTAGTTAAAATCCTTAGCCGTGTTTTTTCTAAGTAAACAAAACCCTAGGTTATAAAATGCTTAGTGGGAGGAGGAGGCATATCAGATATGTCTATAATTCCATTCACGTTTCTCCCTGTATGTTCACACCGTGAGATTCATGCTTGGCCTTGAGATGCCCCAGGTTGCATCCCCCTTTGGATGGTGTTTGCATGAGTCAATATCAAGGTGGACGGAGAGAGTATTTATAGTAAGTGAGTGAAGGGTGTGTGCCAACACGTCCTATGGTCTCTGTCATTGGTTCACACCGTGAGATCATTCTGTACGCCCTCGTGTCACCTTCGGAGCGGCCCCCTTCGGATGGGTTTTGTGCAATTGGTTAGTATCAAGGTGAACTCCAGAAATGGATAGGATCGCTTTAGATTTTGCCCCAGTCAGATTTTTTCCCTTCGGATTGGCTTTTGGGACGGACCTCTAGGGCTTAAAATGGCGGGTCACACTTACGGGAGATTGTTAAGTAAGTTAATGATCTCTTGGCCAAATCAATGATGGCTAGTCATTATAGGAAAAGAGTTGTCCTGGTATTAATGGTTGGTTCAAATCTTCTCAATTCAGAGGAGGATAACTGACCTCCCTTCAACGGCTTTTTTCCTAAACCTTTGAAGCGTCATTGTGAAACTAAATGTCACATGGGGTTCATGTTAGTTTTGCTAAAACCTTATTGGATGTTGTTTTGTTTTACAACGGGTATTTACTTAAAACCTAACGTAGATCAATGTGTTTTTCTTTTCAGCAACTCGTTAGTATTTCCGTTTAAAACTTTTAAAAATGACCGATTATTTACAGTGGAAAGAATCGTGTGAAACGAATTTCATGGCAAACGACCTCCATCTCACTACTCTCCAAAAGAGGAGACAAGTCAGTAAATATGATTTATTAGTCTTGGAGACATGTCTGGTAGAGAATGATGATTCTGCCTGGATTCTTGATTCAGGTGCTACCAATCATGTCAGTTCCTTTTACCAAGGATTTAGTTCCTGGCAAACGTTGCCACAGGGAGAGAGGACTCTTCGAGTTGGTAATGGTGAGGTTGTTACAGCTGTTACTATAGGCAGACTGAAGTTATTTGTTGACAAGAAACGTTATCTATTACTGGATAATTTTTTTGTAGTTCCTCATATTAAAAGGAACTTAATCTTGGTTTCTTGTCTCATTGAACAAGACTATACCATCTTCTTTTCTGAGAATAAAGTGTTTATTTTCAAGAATGGAATGGAGATTGGTTCTCATTCGATGGAAAATAACTTATATGTACTAAGACCGTTAGTCATCAAAGCCTTATTTAACACTGAAATGTTCAGTATGACAACAAAGCTAAAAGACCAAAGGTTTCTCCAAAGGAAAACGCCAATCTTTGGTATCTAAGGTTAGGTCACATCAACCTCAATAGGATTAAGAAGTTGGTGAAAAGTGGACTTCTAAAGAGTTTAGAAGAAAACTCCTTGTCGGTATGTGAATAATGCCTTGAAGGCAAGATGACCAAACGACCTTTTACTGGACAAGGTTATAGAGCCAAGGAAGCCTTGGAGCTTGTACATTCAGACCTATGTGGTCCGATGAATGTTAAAGCACGAGGTGGGTATGAATATTTCATCTCTTTCATAGATGATTATTCAAGGTTTGGGTATCTCTTCCTAATGAAACGTAAGTCTAAAGCCCTTGACAAGTTCAAGGAGTATAAGGCTGAAGTTGAAAACTTGTTAGGTAAGAAGATAATTGTTAGGGTTGATGCCCTAAAGTCTCGTGTCCTGTAGTTTGTAAACAGTACATACGAACACCTGTGATTGTTAATATATGATATTTACTTCACTTCTTATTGTTTTGCTCATTTACTTGTTTTAGTTGCTTTACCATAAATCAATAAACATCAAATCCCTGGTTATCTGTATGTGACTCAAGCATGTATGTGACTCAAGCATGTATGTGATGACATACAAGTGGATCTTGTTTTGAGTGATAACCAAAATGGTCTGTAGTATATGGATATAGGAGGGAAACCTTATCCTGGTAATGCTACGAATGCGGCCCGCTTTGTGGAATGGTCCCAAGTGATGTGACTTACCACAGATGATCCGATCCTGATCATTCGTGTGGGGGATATGTGAGTGGGGGCATCCTATACAAAGAGTTTGTATAAAACCTGACCATGAAGTGTAATGTCTCGTTATATAACACCGTTCATGACAGAGACTTCACTTCACTAGGATGACCATAGGTAACATGACCTCAATCCTGAGTGAGTTGGGAACTCCTGCCATTGAAGGCGGTCCTTTGATTTGTATGGGTGTGAGTGGCCAAGTCGCCGATTCAAACCTACCATTTTGGGGATACGTCTGATTTGGGAGCTAGGAACTCAGCTACACAAGAAGGAATTCACTCCTTTCCCGACGCAAGGGTAAGTAGATTGATGGCTCTCTTAAGGACTGATTCTGGGGCTTGAACAATGTGGCCCCACACACCTTCTCTTGGCCTAAGAGGTGTTCACACATAGTTGGACTATGTTGTATTGTTCATTAGAGGAATCAGTGGTACTTAAGGAGTGAAATGTAGCTACAGGGGCAAAACGGTAAATTGGCCCAGCTGTACTTACAAGCATCTGTGAAGGGTCATCGTACTCATGATTGGTTATATCTAATGGACACAGAAATATATATGTGGTAAGAAGAGTTCAGCTGTTGGTCTTTAGTGGAATCATTGACAGTTAACGGATGGTGAATCTCGTGGCTAAAGAGTTTAGTCAACTATTCACATAAGTTGGAACTTCGAGCCACAGGTCCATTAGATCACCTAGGTAGCTTGGATAATGTCAAGAACCAGTGTTTGGGTTAATTTGAAATGTTCAAATTGATAAGAGGAAGTACAATTATATATGATATAATTGGAATGGCTAATTATATATGATATAATTGGCTAAATGTATGAGATACATTATTTTGGAGGAAATTAGATATAAATATAATTTATATCAAATATAGGAAAAGTACTATAGTAGATATATGATATCAAACTATAGGATATAAACATAATATTGTTATATTTATTAAATAAATTAATTGATTAATTATTTAATAATTAACCAATTTTCACGTTTTGTAAGTGGAAACGTGGGCATCGAAGGTTAAGGTAACCGGCAGGACACAAGTTGTTTTCCTTTTTCAATTTGTGAGCGAATTTAGTCGTGCAAAAGAAACCCCGTGCCCAAAAAGAAATCATGAAAGATTGATCGTCGAGAGCTTATACGATAGATTCTCAATCGTCTAAACGATCGTCTAATTCACACGTTCCTTAAACGATCGTACACTAGTTTCCTAAACGATCGTCTAGTTTTTCCAAAACGATCGTGTAGTTTTACTATACGATAAACGTCCCTGCTATACGATAGCTAAGTTCTTCTCGTGCGCACTTGTCGTCTACACGATTTCTTCTCCTCCGTCTTCTTCCAAAGTTACCAGAGCCCACTCTCTGGGTTTTTGATGCGGAGAATACCTAGGTCTCCCTATTGGTGGTGTTGTCCCCGACTTCTTGATCGTGTACGTTCGGATCGTGTAATATTAGACGAGAGATTCGCCGAGGTGCTGGTAGATCGGTGGAGTTCTTCCACTGCTATGGGTTCATACATTCCTCTGGTAATGAACCCATTCTCTATGATTTTTGTATACTGAGCATGCTGTTGTTGAGTTTTATTATGCATAATTGTTATTTTAGAATGTATATTTTTTATATTCCCATCACTATGAAAATCAGAGCGATCTAAACCTGCTCATGGAATTCTCGTTTTTGAGATCCTTCAATTGGTATCAAAGCCAGCTTTCTAATACTCCGATTTCATTTGTTGCAACAAAATAATGTTTACATTCATGGTGGGTGCATTTCTACACTATTTTAAATGTTAATACTGTTGTGGATTTGCCGGATTAATGGATGTTTTCGGGATGTATTGCCTCGGTTTGTTTAAATTCCTTTTACATTTTTGGTTGTATATAAAGGCCCCTGCATTTTTGGGCATATATAATCGTCATCGAGTCTGTATTCAAAGTGTTTGAGCCTTGAGTCGTTCGTCGAAGTTCTGGGCAAAGGTTGCTGCTCTTCGAGGAAGGAGATGCTCTAGGGTTGATTGCATCGTGCAGACAAGTTTCTATACGATCGCTGTCCATCGCATCGTGAAGATGAAGGATTGAGCGATCATGGTTGAAATCATCGATTGAACGATGGTGGATACGATCAAGTGTTGGTCATATCGGGAAGACGATCAGGCACGCAATCGCTGAGTATCATTTAAAGCGCACGTAAGCTAGATGATCGTTTAGGTCAGCAAGCTTCATCGCTTAGTAACTGACTAAACAATCGCTTAGCATCGTAAGGTAAATTGTTTACCAAATTGCACGTTAAGTTAAGATTAGGCACTCGCGTATTGTTTAAGCACGCTAGACGATCGTTTAGGTCAGCAAGCTTCATCGCTTAGTAACTAACTAAACGATCGCTTAGTAACTCTAGGTAAATCGTTTACCTATTGTCACGCTATACGATCACATGGACGATCAGGCTTCGCAACCTCGTCGTCGTCTATGCGATCGTTTGCTAAAGTTCCTATCGTCTAGTGTGCGCTGAACGATCGTCTACCTAATAAAGATTGCTACACGATGGAGACCTTCTAGCAATTCAAGACCCAGTTCGCCTATGAACTGGTTTGCTCGATGATAAATGTAATAGATAGTGTTTTTCATTCCGGTTCATTTCGGTTAAAGGCTCATCCTGGTAAATTAATCTATTTGTTTAATACATGCGATGTATGTCTTATGTGTCATATGGTATACACATATAGTAAATCCCACCTTAGGTTATGCATTGATCATGCATCATCTCTTTATTGTAATTATTATAATTTAGAGAAGCATGATTTAATTATGTAAGAGCATGCTCATGCATCATATAATATAAGAGTTATATTTATGCATGCATAAAAAGCATTGACATGCATCATCTTTATATTATAATTGTTATAGTATAAGGGTGAATGATATCATGTTTCCTTGGTTATTACGAGTTATATAAAAGTTATATAGTAATGACCGGACATTGCATGAAGCATGACACATAGGTTATTTTATAAATGTTATAAGCGCCTAGTTGTGCACAAAAAATTTTTTAGTTGTTTCTTTTTAAAAGTTAAAGAGAAATTAGAACTAAAAGAAATAAGATAGACATGCATGCCAACTTAGGTTTAATTCATGGTTTTAAAGTGTTTAAAATTTGGATCACATAGACCTAAGATCACGGTTCTAATATGATTAGCAACCCTAAGACTTTAATCTTTTAATCAAATTAATAGGATTAAATTGGCTAATAAAAGGTTAAAGTGTAGCAAATTTATCTATAAGGGACCTTTTGTCTAAGGCGGGTTCTGTCTAGGCTGGGGTATTTAAGTTGACGAAAACGTAACACCCCTACCTGGGAACTTACTGGAAAAGTGAATTAGATAGATTTGATGCATGCATGCAAGTTAAGGACAGTCCATTAAAGTGTTTAAATGTGACTACTTGAACTTGTTTATATTTCATAAACAAACGTTGTTTATGAGCGGACTTTAAAAAGACCACTTAAACTAAATTCAGTAGCTGGATTGTCTAGGTTAATGAATCCCTAGGTAGAACATTCAGTGGGAGGTACTTGGGGTATAAAATGCTTCACTTAAATCTTTCACTTTTCTCCTCAAGTCCACACCGTGAGATCTATCCTTGGCCTCGCGGCACCTTTGGGTTGTCCCTCCAACGGATGGTGTTTAGGTAGGTCAATATCAAGGTGGATGGAGAGAATGTTCATAGTAAGTGGGAGTGGGAAGTGCGACAGCATATCCCTCGGTCTCCCTCGTTAGGTTGAATAAAGTTACTGCGCATCGCCTCGAGGCACCCTGGGAGTGTCCCCCTAAAGGATGGTAGTTTTGCGCGTTTCTTTATTTGACCTCCTATAAGAGGATAAGGTAACTTAGTCTCTTGTCCTAATCTGTCTTTTCTCTAAGGTAAGCACATTAGGGCGGGACTCTGGCACCGAAAACAAGGGGTTACACTTACACGGAATAGTTAAATGTTAACGATTCTGGACCGAAAAAAGGTAACTATTAGGTTCAGTTCCAAGAGTTGGTTCTGCCTAATGGTTGAGAATGTCTCATCCCAATGAAGGGGTAATTGATCACCCCATCGGTGGCGTTTGTCCTGACTCATTAGGGCATCATTGCAAAATAGAAGTCTATAGCTTAGGGTACTTGAAAGTATTTTGCAAAATAAATCTGTTTAAAAGTGGTTTAGCAAAACTAATCAAGATTTGTTCGTATTTTCAGTAATTTCTCCAAATGGCAACAGCCACATTATCATTGTTAAGCGCCTAAAAATTGTCTGGCGACAATTTTTCAACATGGAAACATATGATCACGATGATCCTAATCATCGAGGATCTCATGTTCACTCTCTCGGAGGCTTGTCCTCCTATTCCAGCTTCAAATGTTGCTCGAAATGTTCGGGAGGCATACGAGCAATGGACAATGGCGAATGAGAAGGCCCGAGCATTATCTTAGCAAATCTTTCTGACGTCTTGGCCAAGAAGCATAAGCCTATGGTCTCAACTCGTGAGATCATGGAGTCCCAACGGGGAATGTTTGGACAACCGTCTAAACAACTTAGGCATGACGCTCTAAAATATATATTCAACTCTAAAATGCAAGAAGGAACCTCTGTTCGTGAACATGTGCTAAACATGATGGTCCACTTCAATGTGGCGGAGTTGAATGGGTCTACCATCGATGAGGGAAGCCAGATTAGCATAATTCTGCATTCTTTGCCAGAGAGCTTCCTGCACTTTGTTAGCAATGTGATTCTTAACAAAGTGAAATATAACCTTAAAACTCTCCTCAACGAGTTGCAGACATATCAATCTTTACTGAAAAGTAAGGAAAGGCAGAAGGGTGAGGCAAATGTTGCTTCTTCATCCAGGAAGTTCCATAGAGGTTCGACCTCAGGAACAAAGTCTATACCTTCCTCTTCTAACTCTACAAATGGGAAGAAGAAGAAGGGTGGTAAGAGAAAAGGGAAGACACCTGTTAATCCACCGCCTGTCACCCCGAGGAGGCGTCCACCAGTTGCTAAAGGAAAGTGTTTCCATTGCAATGAAGATGGACATTGGAAGAGGAACTATCCTCGGTATCTGAAAGAGAAGAAAGCAGCCAAGGCTAAGGCCAAGGAAGTTAAAGGTAAATATGATTTACTTGTACTCGAAACTTATTTAGTGGAGAATGATGATTCTGCCTGGATATCCAATGGACACAGAAATATATCTGTGGTAAGAAGAGTTCAGCTATTGGTCTTTAGTGGAATCACTGACAGTTAACAAATGGTGAATCTTGTGGCTAAAGAGTTTAGTCAACTATTCACGTACCGTTGGAGCTTCGAGCCACAGGTCCATTAGGTCACCTGGGTAGCTTGGATAAAGTCGAGAACCATTGTTTGGGTTAATTTGAAATGTTCAAATTGACAAGAGGAAGTACAATTATATATGATATAATTGGAATGGCTAATTATATATGATATAATTGGCTAAATGTATGAGATACATTATTTTGGAGGAAATTAGATATAAATATGATTTATATCAAATATAGGAAAAATACTATAGTAGATATATGATATCAAACTATAAGATATAAATATAATATGATTATATTTATTAAATAAATTAATTGGTTAATTATTTAATAATTAACCAATTTTCACGTTTTGTAAGTGGGAACATGGGCATCGAAGGTTAAGGTAACCGGCGAGATACAAGTTGTTTTCTGTTTTCAATTTGAGAGAGAATTCAGTCCTACAAAAGAAACCCCGCGCCCAAAAAGAAATCATGAAAGACTGATCATCGAGAGCCTATACGATAGATTCTCAGTCGTCTAAACGATCGTCTAATTCACGCGTTCCTTAAATGATCGTACACCAGTTTCCTAAACGATCATCCAGTTTTTCCTAAACGATCGTGTAGTTTTACTATACGATAAGCGTCCCCGCTATACGATAGCGAAGTTCTTCTCGTGCGTGACACGCAAAAATTGAATCTATATACTACAAGTCCATGTTCTCGTTACCAGTTCCCCGGGAATGGCGCCATAAACTTGACACGCATAAATTATTCTAAGCTACAAGTCCATGCCATAAACTTGTTGTCACAGATTTTATGCGATGATATGCGATACTACTTCTAGATATGCGTTATTAATGAATGTTCTTGTAGTATGTTATGCGTTATCACAAGTTTCCTTGCGTTGAAACCAAGTATAATTTCACCACAAGTTTCTCGGTGTGATCCGAGGTCGAGCACAGGGATTGTTTTAGGTTAATTGCGTTATATTTGTGATATATGCGACCGGGGGTTTTTCAATTTATAAAAAGGTTATGTGTACAGGCGATAAAGGAGATTGTGCAATAAAGTAAAGATAAACGATAAAAATGCGGTAATAAAGTAAATAACAATAAAAGTAATATGCGATAAAATAAACCTAAGTTATGATGATACAAGATATAGGTTTCATGATACAATATACCGAGGTTGAGACTGACTATGAAGAATATACAAAGATCGTGTTGTGCGGTGGCAAGTCTTATATGTGGAACAGAAAGATAAAAGATAATTAGTACAAACATCGCAAGTTCCTTAATTGCGTTAAAGGCATAAGTACGGTTCCGCTTTTCCCTTGGCGTACACCTCTTGGTGATCAGCCGCATTCCCACATTTCTGTGGTGAAATAGGGACAAACGTAATGAACGCAAGGTTTCTTCCGTCTCTGGAAGTACTTCTTGCTTTAGTTAACGCATTCTTCTAACCTTCTCTCGATAGATCAGAATGGCATCTTCACTTCTGCTATCACAGGTGAAGATGTCGTCTAGCATGCTTTAGCTAAACATCTTTATTTCTTTAGCACAAATTAAGTTACTTGTTTATGGAGGAATGAAAATAGACAGAGAAGTGGAAATGGAAATGGTCAAGACATTTAATAATACTATGGCGTCTGATACATGGTTGTGAATGAAGAAATTAAGAAGATGAAATACAATTGATGAATGAGAGTTAGAAATAAATACAAATAAGCGCCAACGTCTTGGCATAGATCTAGAATGGAGAATCGCTTGTCGGTGTTGATGGAGTGAATGGAAGGATGAGCTTCCCTCTCAGGCTTGCTCAACCGGTAGAAAGGATCTAAGTACAGAGCTTCTCGGTAGGGATTTGACAGAATTACACTGAGACTCACCTCTCAGCCTTGTCTCTTCTCTTCCTAGATCTCCTTCGATCAGCACTCATATCAGCTCTCTCTCAATAGCCTCGTATCTTTCAATGAATTCTTTGAAGGTATTTATATGCTGAAGGCTTTGACTCTCTGACTTGTGGTCCCCACTTTATTGTTATGGAAAGTCCAAAAATGGTGGAATAAATATTCCTTCCGTTATGCAATCAGTTCGTCGAAAATGCACAATGGTTAGTTGTACATGTGTCAAAATCCTCCGTGATTGCACTGCTCATTTGCACCTTCGATCGTGTGCCCACATGCGGTGTTATTTTTATTACCGCATGCGGTTGAAGTTCAGCTCTGGATCGACTGTCGCATTTCACCATCATTGTGTTGATCGTCTATTCATTCCTGACTGATGGGCGCAATGCGACGTAGATGCGTTAATCTTTCTCTCTTGAGCCATGAGCGCAAGCGATGACTTGGTTTCCTGCAAAACAAACTTGAAATATCCTTTTCTACCATCTTATTGGTCTTAGTAGGTGTATTTGCGATAATTTATAATTATTGTATTTTTTATCCAATTTCTATACAATTGACGCAACTTTCCTCTCTTTTGGCCGCAATATCTAAATAAAGCAGTATAAATAACTTGAATTTCTACAAGTTATCAGTGCGTGTTTTTCGTTTACACGATTTCTTCTCCTCCATCTTCTACCAAACTCACCAGAGCCCACTCTCTAGGTTTTTGATGCTGAGGATACCTGGGTCTCCCTATTTGTTGTGTTTTCCCCGACTTCTTGATCGTGTACGTTCAAATCGTGCAATATCAGACGTGAGATTCGTCGGGGTGCTGGTAGATCAGTGGAGTTCTTCTGCTGTTGTGGGTTCATACATTTGAAGATCATCTTTCTCTGGTAATGAACCCTTTCTCTATGCTTTATTGTATACTGAGTATGTTGTTGTTGAGTTTTATTATGCATAACTGTTATTTTAGAATGTATATTGTATATATTCTGGTCATTATGAAAATCAGATCGATCTAAAGCCGCTTATGGAATTCTCGTTTTTTAGATCCTTCAATAACAACATTACGATCTGATCGTGGTGGAGAGTATATGGACCTTCAATTCCATAACTATATGATAGAACATGGGATTGCGTCCCAATTTTCGGCCCCAGGTACACCTCAGCAGAATGGTGTATCAGAAAGGAGAAACAAGATCTTGTTGGACATGGTTCGGTCTATGATGACTTATGCTCATCTTCCAGACTCGTTTTGGGGTTATGCAGTGCAGATTGCATGTTATATCCTGAACAACGTTCCCTCAAAAAGTGTTTTTGAAACACCTATTGAGTTATGGAGAGGCCGTAAAGGTAGTTTACGCCACTTCAAGATTTGAGGCAGTCCGACACATATGCTAGTGACTAACCCAAAGAAGTTGGAACCGCATTCGAAGGTTTGCCTCTTTGTGGGCTATCCCAAGGAAACGAGAGGAGGATATTTTTATGATTCAAGTGAGAACAAAGTGTTTGTTTCCACTAATGCTATCTTCTTGGAAGAAGATCACATGAGGGATCATAAGCCACGAAGTAAGCTCGTTTTACGTGAGATCTCTAGTGAGATTGAGACTGTTGAGGGTTCAACAAGAGTTGTTGAACAGGCCAATAGATCAACAAGAATTGTTGAGGTCGGAATGTCTAGTCAACCAGCTCAAGATTTGAGACTGCCTCGACATAGTGGGAGGGTTATAAATCCACCGGATCGCTACATGGGTTTGATTGAAGCCCAAAACATCATTACGCATGACAGGTTCGAGCATCCATTGTCTTTTAAGAAAGCAATGGAGGATGTTGACAAAGATGAATGGGTTAAGGCCATGAACCAGGAAATGGAGTCCATGTACTTCAACAATGTCTGGGAGCTTGTTGATCCACCTGATAGGGTAAGACCTATTGGGTGCAAGTGGATCTATAAGCGAAAGAGAGGTGTAGATGGAAAGGTGCAAATCTTTAAGGCTAGACTTGTGGCAAAAGGTTATACTCAGGTTGAGGGAGTTGACTATGAGGAAACTTTCTCACCTGTTGTCACGCTAAAGTCTATCAGGATTCTTCTGTCCATAGCCATATTTTATGATTATGAAATATGGCAAATGGACGTCAAGACTTCCTTTCTGAATGGTAATCTTGAGAAGACCATCTATATGACTCAACCAGAGGGGTTCGTAGTTTCAGATCAAGAGCAAAGAGTTTGCAAGCTTAATAGGTCCATTTATGGGCTGAAACAAACATCTCAATCTTAGAACATCAGATTTGACACTGTTGTCAAGTCGTTTGGCTTTGACTAGAACGTTGATGAGCCTTTTGTTTACAAGAAGATCATCAACAACTCAGTAGCTTTCCTGGTATTGTATGTGGATGATATCCTACTCATTGGGAATGATGTAGGATATCTGACTAACATTAAGAATTGGATGGCTGCCCAGTTCCAAATCAAAGATTTAGGTGAGGCACAGTATGTTCTTGGGATCAGATCATTTGGGATCATAAGAACAAACGGTTAGCCCTATCTCAGGCATCGTACATTGATCAAATGTTGATCAGGTACAGGTTGCAGGATTCCAAGAGGGGTTTTTTACCTTTCAGACATGGAATCGTTCTGTCTAAGGATCAATGTCCTAAGACACGTCAAGAGGTTGAGGAGATGAGACAGATTCCCTATGCTTCTACTATAGGAAGCTTGATGTATGCAATGTTGTGTACCAGACTCGACATTTGCTATGTAGTAGGGATTGCCAGTCGGTATCAATCCAATCCAGGATTTTATCACTGGACAATGGTCAAGACGATCCTCAAGTATCTTCGGAGAACTAGGAACTACATGCTTGTGTATGGAGATAAGGATCTGATCCTTACAGGATACATGATGCTTGATTTTATGAAGTGAAAATGTGGATGATATGCGTTGATGAAATTGCGTTGTGCACTCAAGTTTCCCCAGCGGAATCCAAGTGTAAATTCCTCTGAGTTTCCTGGTAAGTCCAGGGTCGAACATAGGGACTTGTGAAAACATATTGCATGATAATTTTTATGGAGAACTTTGCGTGAACTGGATAAATAAATAAGTTTTTAGATTGTTGTTTGCATTGATGAAAAATAAATAAATGCGGCGGCTTTGAGAAAAGGCGGTTGTGTGATAGTTGCAATGAGTATGCGATGAACGGGGTTGAGAAAATCTTTAGCTAGCATTACTTGGGAATGTCAAACTATGCGATCATATTATAACCATACACAGTAAGATGCGATGCTCCTAAGTCTAGGACGTATGTGTTGAATGCAAAAGTGTCCACAGAGCTTATTCCTAAGTCTCTACTCTTGTCCTATGCAATGATGCAAAATGCATGAAAGCAAGGTGACCGCATACAATCATATCCTATCTCTAGGAGGTATGTGATGCGTTAATAACAAATAGTGCTCATTCTTAAGCGCCTATCTCTTGTATTATGTGTTCTAATCTGACTCTCTCGAGTCTAAATTCTAACCTAACCTTCCCAAGTCTAGATCTTGTCCTTAGACTACCCTCCCGAGTATCTCTAATGAACGAATGAAGCATACATAATACAAGATAATCGCAAAGAATGAAAATTCCCTAGTTGTGCTAGCTAAATGCTTTTCAACCCATTCAACTGATTTAACTACTCATGCATGAATAACAGAGATTGAATAGATATAGAGAAGGAAATTCCATTTTTATAAATGAGTTGAGTACAAAATGACAATGGAAGTTAAAGGTAGAGAGCCTGGTAGCAATTTCTTGCTGACTGAAGCTGTTATACTAAAATCTCTATTATGTTCTAAAGATATTCCCGCTTCCGCGGGCGTCGGCCCTCTCTCTATCCTTAAAGCTTCCGACGCTGTCCCAAGCTTATCGGAATGACAAAAGCATGCGAACTAAAGTATGAAATCTCTAACTGCTTAACCCCTTCTCTAAAGAATGCCCTTAGTATTTATAGAGCATCCATGGTGAAAGGCGACTTCTCTCTCTTGGTTGTATAGACGGGACGGCTTTAATTCCTGACTAATGCGTCGAATAATTGTCACCAAAAAGCTGAATGTACTTTGTGACCGTTATCGACTGTCAACTTAATTCGGATTCGACTGTCATCAGCTTTCTGTCCCATCACGATTGATTAGCCTTTCACCCAGATGCGCCCACCATGTTACGCTAACTAAGTTGCGGTGATCCTTCTCGGGCGAATGTTTGCGAACATAATCATTGCAAAGTCTTATGGTGAAATTGCACTCGACCAGTGATTTCCTATGATCGCAATTCTTGCATTGCGTTAATGCGTATTCTGCACAAAAATACAAAAATCAATTGTTCTAATGCGTTGAATACATGCGATCGCAATATTATGAAATCGATGCATAATGGACGCAAATTAACATATTTCATCAATGCAATCCAACATTGTTTAAGAACTTAGCACTATGATAACATGCATTTCTGCCCGTTATCAATACACAAACTCTAACTTTTAGACCGATCGAGATTCTCGTAAATCGACATCGGGGTCAGTGTTTACTCACAATGGAGGGCATGTAGTTTGGCGAAGCATCAAGCAAGGATGCATCGCGAACTCTACTATGGAAGTTGAATACATAGCGGCTTGTGAAGCAGCTAAAGAGGCTGTTTGGCTGAGGAAGTTCCTTACAGATTTGGAAGTTGTTCCAAATATGGATTTTCCTATCACTCTTTATTGTGATAACAGCGGGGCTGTGGCAATTTCGAAGGAGCCTCGGAGTCATCGTCAAGGTAAGCACATTGAACGAAAATATCACCTGATCAGGGAGATTGTGCGCCATAGTGATGTGACAGTCGAGCAGAACGCATTGGAGCATAACATTGCTAATCCCTTTACAAAGGCCCTCATGACTAAAGTGTTCGAGGGTCACCTAGAGAGTCTGGGTCTGCGTGACATGCGGCATCTTGTTTAGGGGAAGTGGGAGATGATACTTGGGTATGCCCTAGTTTATTGTATATTGTACAATTTTATATTGTATTGTACATTAGTCTCTCGAGTCATTAGGACAAGTAGATTGTTGGGATTGGTGTCCTAATTCTCCCAGAGTCTCGTTGTTTTGTAAAGATACACATTGTTCAATGAATAAAATAAGTGTTATTTGATTCTGGTATTTACTCATATCCAATAAACAAAGCTCCTTGGTTATCTTATATGAACTTAAGCATGTATATGTGATATAAAAGTGGATCATGCCTTAAGTGATAACCTAAATCGGTGTAGTATAAGGATTAAGGTGGGATACCTGATCCTAGTGACACTACGGATACAGCCCGCTTTGTTGAGGTTTGCAAGTATTGTAAACTACTATAGATGGTTGATCCGGACAATTCATGTGGAGACGTGGAGTAGAGGTGTCCTATACAAAGAGTTTGTATAAGACCTAAACCACGAGATAACTAGACTCTGTATATAATGCCGTTGATACTAGAGACTTGCATCTCACGTGTCCTATACAAAGAGTTTGTATAAGACCTAAACCACGAGATAACTAGACTCTGTATATAATGCCGTTGATACTAGAGACTTGCATCTCACCTAAATGACCATAGGTGACACGACCTCAATCCTGAGTGTTTTGTGAACTCGTGCCTTTTAGGGCGGTCCTTTGATTAGTATGGGTGAGAGTGGCTAGATTGCCAACTCAACATGTCTACCTTTTTAGGGACTTTTCTGATCTGGGTGCTGGGAACTCAATTCACAATATGGAATTCACTTCTTTCCCGAAGCAGGGATAAGTAGAGAGATTGCTCCCTTAAGGGCTGATTCCAGTGCTTGAACATAGTGGCTATAGTTCTCCTTGGAAGAGAAGACTCAGTCATAGTAGGACTATGATTTATGTTAATTAGAGGGATCGGTGGTACTTAAGGAGACAGATGTAACTACAGGAGCATAACAGTTATTGGCCCAGCTGTACTTACGAGCGATCTGTGAAGGGTTGTCACACTACTGATTGGTTAAGATGGACACATAATATATCTGTAGTGAGAAGAGTTCAGTTGTCGGTCTTTAGTGGAGTGCCTAGCAGTTAACGGATGGTGGATCCCGTGACTAAAGAGTTTAGTCAGTTATTCACGTACCATTGGAGCTTCGAATCTACAGGTCCATGAGGTCCCCTTGGTAGCTTGGATTCATGTTGAAGGATCAAGTTCTTGGTGTTGATTTGAAATGTTCAAATTGACAAGAGGTATCTTGATTATATATGATATAATCGATATGATGTATAAGATACATCTAGTGGAGGATTGATGTAAATGAGATTTACATTAAGTACCATGGAACAGAAAAATAACTATGGTTTATATGTTTCATGAGATGAAATATTAAAACTATAGGTTATAAATATAGTATGATAAGTTAGTTATAATTTATATTTATAATAATATTAATTATTAGATAATTAATATTTTCTTTCTTTTAAATAACCAAATATAGTGGGTGGTTATTGATCATGGTAACCGTGAGTTTAAAAGGAAATCGGTTTCCTATTTTGAAGAAGAAGTTTTACAAAAGTTTGAAAAGAATTTGAGTTTTCTCTCCGAGGAAAAGAAACTCACGGAAGTCGTCAAGTAAATACAAATTTACTAAACGACGGCTGGGCGAGTTAAACGATCATGCAGGTGCTAGCTAAAGGATCGTGCAGTTTTTATTAAACGATCGCATAGCTTTGCTAAACGATCGCTGGCCCAAGGTAAACGATCATGTAGAATCGACCGAGCTAAATGATAAAGCTAAACGATCGCATAGCTTTTGCTAGACGAACGCATAGCTTTATCTAAATGATTGGGCATCGACCTATACAATAGGTCTCCGACTTCTCCCACTTGCCCAGTCGTGTACACGATCTGTCTTTCCTCCGTTCGTTTGCCTCACACCAAGTTCGAACAGAGCCCACCCTTTGAATTCTCACACCAAGAATACAAAGGTCACCTTGTTGTTGGTGTCAGACTCAACTCGACATCGTTGATGTTTTTCGGAGGCCGTTCGTGGTGCTTTAGAGGAGTCCGTTCGTGGTATTGTGGAGGAGTTCGTGTTGCGGAGAAGATCGTGAGGAGACCGTTGAAGACGAGCACGAAATGTTCATACTGTGTTCATGCGGTGTTGCAGTCATGTACATCAGGCGCTCATCATTGCTGTGATCGATCAGAGTGTACATCAGAGTGTGGAGACGCTTCTGTCGATATCCGTATAGAGTTTGTCTCTTTGTACATTTATTGTTCATGCTGTAATTTCTTTGTATATTTGCATAACCGCTTGTATTGAAGTCGACTGTAAATGCATTGTTGATTCATGATTGTAATTTGGAATTGTCTTGCTTCCGCTACTCACGGAAATCATCGTTCCGATTTCTTTCAGTCTCCACATGAATGATTCAAGATAGATCGTTTATACTAAATACAAAGTGGCCCGCGTATGATAGTATTACCAGAATATAGTACCCAACCTTATTCATATACTATAGACCATTCTGGCTATCTACTTTAACTTGATCCATTTTATGTTTCCACATAAATTTCAAGTACTCATGTAATAAACATGGATCTAAGCTTATTAGATTTAGTTTTTACAGGTGAAATTTACATATTCAACAATAGTTTTATTGAATAAACGTTAATAACATCTTTATAGAATATGTTTAACATTACAAACTGCGAGTTTTAGGACATACAACCCAATAGACCCTTCACAAATTGCTTATAAATACAATTGGACAGAAATTACCATTTTTCCCTTGTAGTTACATCTAACTCCGTAAGTACCATTGATCCCTCTAATGAAAAATAAGTCATAGTCCAACTATGACCAAACCCCTCTTAGGGAAAGAGAAGATGTGGTGCCACATTGTTGAAACCCCAGAATCAGCCCTCAAGGGAGTAACTTATCTACTTACCTCAACATTAGGGAATAAGTGAATTCCATCTTGTGTAGCTATGTTCCCAGCTCCCCAATCAAAAGAATCCCCAAAATGGTAGGCTTATTGATCGTCGATCTGGCCACTCTCACCCACACAAAATCAAAGAACCGCCTTCATAGGTAGGAGTTCACAACTCGCTCAGGATTCAAGTCATGTCACCTATGGTCATCCTGGTGAAATGTAAGTCTCTGTTATTAATGGCGTTATATAATGAGACTAATCATTTCGTGGTCCCATCTTTTAAAAATCCTTTGTATTGAATACCCCCGCTCACATGTTTCTACATGAATGATCAAAATCAGATCATTTGTAGCATTTTGCAACAATTGTAACATCTATAAAGTGGGTTGTATTTGTAGTGTCACCAAGATAAGATACTCAGCCTTATCCATCTATTACAAACCATTTAGATTATTACTTAAACATGATCCACCTGTATGCCTTTACATACATGTTTAAGCTACAAAAGATAACCTCAGATTTTAGTTTATTGGTTTTGTGGGTTAATGCTACTAAATGTCAAATAAAATACCTCACATTTTATTAAATAAATAAATCGTTTGTACATCACAATTACAAACTATAGAACCCATAAGATTTAGGGCATCAAACTCAACAATCTCCCACTTGTCCTAAAGCTAATGGGGTGTACATCATAAAATTCACACTAATATAAAAGTACACAAAACAAGAAACTAGGGCATAAAATGCACCCAGTACAAAATCTTCCACTTGTCCTAGACTAGATGTGGTATGTCTTGTAGACTCATACTCTCCAGATGACCCTCAAACACCTTAGCCATGAAGGCCTTTGTAAATGAATCAGCAATGTTGTGTGCCAAATTTATCTACATGACGATTGCGTCCCCTTGATGCACAATCTCTTGAATGATATGATACTTTTAACTCTATGTGCTTCCCGCGTTTGTGACTCCTAGGCACTCAGGAATTAGCCACAGTACCACTATTATCATTATAAAGTGTGATGGGCCTAGACATGTCTGGAACCACTTCCAGATTAGTCAGGAACTTCCTGAGGCACACAGCTTCCTTAGCAGCTTCACAAGTTGCTACATACTCAACCTCTATAGTGGAGTTAGGAATGCACTCCTACTTGGTACTTCTCCATACTACAGCTCATTCGTTAAGAATGAACACTGACTTGATGTAGATTTCTTATAATCCTTACCAGTCTGGAAATCAGAATCTGTATATCGTGTAAGGATTAAATCTTTGGAACCATACATGAGCATGTAGTGCCTCGTTCTCTGAAGATATTTGAGAATGTTCTTAATGACAGTCTAGTGATCAAATCCTAGATTACACTGATATCTACTAACTATCCCTACTATATTGCAGATGTCAGGTCTAGTACATAACATCACATACATTAGACTACCAACAACCGATGCATAGAGGATCCATCTCATTTTCTCAACCTCTTGAGATGTCTTAGGACACTGTTCCTTAGTAAAAATAACTCCATGCCTGAAAGAGAGCAAGCCTTTCTTGGAGTTCTGCATTGAAAACTTGATAAGCATCTTATCAATGTACGATGCCTGAGACAGGGCCAGCGTTTTATTCTTTCGATCTCTAAAGAACTGAATGCCCATGAAAAACTAAGCCTCTCCCAAATCTTTCATTTGAATTGGGTCACCAGCCAATTTTTAATTTCAATCAGTAGACCTACATTATTCCCAATAAGTAGGATATCATCTACATATAACGAAAGAAAAGCTATTGAACTATTGATGATTCTCTTGTAAACACAAGATATCAACATTTTGGTAAAATCCATAAGATTTTATCGCAGTATCAAATCTTATGCTCCAAGATCGAGAAGTTTGTTTCAATCCATAAATGGACCGATTAAGCATATAAAACTTTTGCTATTGACCTTGGGTTATGAATCCTTCAGGCTGCTTTATATATATGGTCTTCTCAAGATTGCATTCAGAAAGCAATCTTGACATCCATTTGCCAAATCTCATAGTTATAATATGAGGCATTGGATATGAGTGTCCGGATAGACTTCAACATGGCAACATGTGAAAAAGTCTCTCATAGTCAACTCCCTCAACTTAGGTATAACCCTTTTCCACAAGTCTAGCTTTGAAGGTTTGAACCTTCCTATCAGCACCTCGTTTTCTCTTGTAGATCCATTGGCAATCTATAGGTTTAACCCCATCGGTTGATCTACAAGATCCCAACTAAATTGAAGTACATAGACTCCATTTTGAGATCCATAGCTTTGATCCATTCATCTTTGTCAACATTCTCCATTTCCTTCTTATAGGACAATAGATCTTCAACATCTCCATCAGTTATGATAGTTAGGGTTTCCGTTAAACCCATATAACGAATAGGTGGATTCACAACCCTCCCACTACATCGAGGCTCCCTCAACGTTTGAGGTAGATGTGGCCTACTAGATGAACCAACTTCAAATCCTCTTGTTGAGATATTAGGTTCTTCAACAATTCTTGTTGAAGGTTCAGTAGTTTCACTAGAAAGTTCATTTAACACTATCTTACTACGGGGCTTATGCTCCCTTATGTGGTTCTCTTCTAAAAAGGTAACGTTTATCAACACAAAAACCTTATTATCTTTAGGATCGTAGAAGTAACCACCTCTCATTCCTTTAGGGTAACCTATAAATAGGCACAGTTTTGAAAGAGGTTCCAATTTCTTGGGATTTGCCTCAAGCACATGTGTTGGGCAACCCTAGATCTTGAAATGGCGCAAACAACTTTTATGCCCATTTCATAATTCCAAAGGTATTCCAATAACACTTTTGGAAAGAACACAGTTCAAAATATAAGTTGCAGTCTATACTGCATAACCCCAAAACGAGTCAGGTAAGAAAGCAAAACTCATCATAGACCGAACCATGTCCAATAGGGTTCGATTTCTTCTTTCTGATACACCATTCTGCTGAGGTGTACTAGGTACCGAGAGTTGGGATACAATTCTATGCTCTATCAAATAGTCTTGAAATTTTAGATCCACATATTCTTCACCTCGATAAGATCGAAATGTTTTAATTATTTTATTTAATCCATTTTAAACCTCAACCTTATACTCCTTCAACCTTTCAAGAGCTTCAGACTTATGTTGCATTAAATAAACATACTCATATCTAGAATAATCATCAGTAAAAGTGATGAAATATTCAAACCCTCCTTTTGCCTGAATGTACAAGTTTTAAGGGTTCTTTGGCCCTGTAATCTTTTCCAGTAAAAGATCTTTTAGTTCTTTTGCTTTCAAGTCATGACTGACATACAGATAAAGAATTTTCCTCTAACTTGCTTAGAAGTCCATTCTTGACCAGTCTCTCAATCCTATTGAGATTCATGTGTCCTAATCTTAGATGCATAAAATGGACATTTTATTTAGGATAATTTTCTGTCTTTTATTTTAAGTTACCATAGTCTTAAAAAGTTCAGTATTAAGGAGAGTTTTAGTTGCTAACGGTCTTAGCACATAAAGATTATTTTCGAGAATTGCAGAACAAACATGTACTCCATTCTTGTAAACAAACACTTTATTTATATTAAAATTTAAAGAGTATTTCTATTCAAGCAAATTACAGAAATAAGGTTCTTTTTCAAGCCTGGAACTACATATACATTATCTAATAAAATATATGATTCCTGTAAACAAAGTCGAAGTCCTCCACTTGATGTGGATAAACAAGCACGCAACAGAAGTATTCAGAATCAATAAGCACTCACATTTAATTTAAGTTCTGAAAAGCATGCAAAAACAATTTTTCACAGAAAATGGTTTCAAGAAGACAAACCTTTGAAGAATCCTCCAAATCCAAGTTGCTCTTCACGAAAGCGCAGCTTCAAATCCTCTGTAAACCACCAAGAGATCTTCCCTACTATTCTCAGCCTTGAATTTGAATGGTGGAACTCAAGATTAAAGTGAATATAATGAGGTAATAGAAGAGGGTTTGAGAGCTTGAGAGAGATTTTTTCTCAAAATTCAGCTACTCTATCAGCTTTATCTCATAAAATTGAAGGTTTTATGCATCCCATGCATGGAAGCACTAAGGAATCTCAGCCATGGCCAGCTTAATTTGTGCTTGGTAGTGGGCTAGGTGTTTGGATGGAGGTGAATCCACCAAATCATCTTGAAGGTTTACATTATCTCCTATTTTAATTTCCAATTTCATTGATTACATTCAATATTTAATCTAATATAAACTTCAATTTCTAAAATTAAAAATTGAAATTGAAACTAATTTGATTTAAATTAATTAAACATAATTAATTAATTTAATCAATAATTTCATATCAAATATTAAAGTAATCAAACTCCTAATTTAAAACATGAATTCTATTCATGTAATTAAATTTAAATCAATATTTAACTACTATAAACTCTCCAATTTTGTTTAATTTTGATAATTAAACATTTAGTTATATCGAATATAATTATTCAAACCCTAATTGCGGTTTGAATACTTCAAATTGAAAACCCTCAATTTTTTAATCCAAGGTGTTCATATTTTACAAGCTAGTAGAGGGACCTTATGGACCTACAGATCATGAGCTCCAACGATTTGAGATTAATTGGCTAAACTTTTTAGACTGAATTAATCAAATATTCGTTAACTATCGAGTCACACCACTATAGTTGGCTGGTTGCACTCTCCACACTGTAGACATATTTGTGTCCACTTGATTTAACCATAATTAGTAAGTCGATCCTTCACAAGTTATTCGTAATAATGGTTGGGTCAAATGTTGTTTTACCTCCGAAATTACATCTTACTCCTTAAGTTCCACCGATCCTCTAATGAAAAATTGGTTTATGGTCCAATCACTAAACCGAATCTCTCTCGAGCCAATGAGAGGGTAGGGCCCCTTGTTCAAGACCTGGATTTAGCACTTAAGAGAACAACCTTTCTCCTATCCCTAAATCGGGTAGGTGTGAATTCTATCTTACACCCTATGTCTCCAGCTATCTACCCAGTCTTACTGCTGAAATAGGAGGCTTATTGAGTCGGCACTATTGAGCTAACCCTCACATATGAAAATCTAAGGATAATCCCGAATAAATAGGAGTCCATAGTTAGCTCAGGATTAAGATCGAGTTACCTAGGTCATCTTTGCGAAATGGTCCGTCTTAAACAGTAAACAAAGTTATAAAGTAAGAGTGACTAATGTAGGATTGAATCAACAGTAGCAGAAGTACAAGGATCATCTAAGTACTCAAATTCACTAATTTTGGCAAACTATAAAGCATGTTTTTGCAGGAAAAATTGAGTTTCAAGACATACCTCTTATAGAACTTCTTCAAAGCTCCTTCCCGAGCTGCTATCTTCTCAAATCTTGTTGTAGACTACCTCAAGATATTTCCCACTATTCTCTTGGTGCTCTAGATTGAGTTGTGGGACTCAAAAAAAGCTTGAATCAAGGGTAGAAGGAGAAATGCTCACTGCAGCACCTTGTTGAAGAACCTTTCTTCAAACCGAATTTTCTCTAAAATTCTCTATAGATTGCATGCCCGATTTTCACTCCAATCTCTTAATTATATTGCAATCAACATGCAAAGAGAAGAGTTGCATGAGTTGCAGCTCATGCTTAGAGAAGACAAAGCCAAGATATTGCTTCATGTGTGAGCTACTTAGGTGATGGATAATGGAAAAACCCTTTTTTCCATTTTGTGTGTTTTGATTTCCAATCTTCCAATTTTATCTAAAATCAAAATTTGACTTTATAAAATCTATTTTGATTTTAAAAAAGAAAAATTAATTAATTTCATAAATTAATTATTAAATAAAACTTAATTAATTTAATATCAAATATTAAATTAATTTTAACACATATCCATCTTTATATATTTAAATCATATTTAAATATATAAATTCTCCTATTCCGTTTAATTCTAAAATTAAACATATAATTATATCTCATATAATTACTAATTCCCTTAATTCTAATTTGAACGTTTCAAATTAACTTATCACACTATTCTAGAGGTAGTCCGTAACGAGCTTGTATGGGGACCTCGCGAACCTACAGATCATGGGCTCCAACGATCCGAGATTAATTGGCTAAACGCATTAAACAAAATTAATCCCCATTTGTTAATTAATGAGTCATTCCACTAAAGTCCATAGTTGCACTCCTCTCACTGTAGATATATTATGTCCACATGATTTAACCATAATCAGCAAGTCAACCCTTCACAGGTTGTTCATAATAATGGTTGGGTCAAATATATGTTTTACCCCCGACATTACGTCTTATTCCTCAAGTCCATACTGATCCTCTAATGAACAACTGGTTTGTGATCCTATCACTAAACCAAACTTTCTCAACCTAGTGAGAGGGTGGGGCCCCTTGTTCAAGACCTTGATTTAGTACTTGAGAGAACAACCTTTCTCCTATCCATAAATCGGGTAAGTGTGAACTCTGTCTTGCACCCTATGTCCCCAGCTATCTATCCGGTCTTACCCCTGAAATGGGAGTCTTATTGACCTGACGCTGTTGAGCCAATCCTCAACTATGCAAATCTAAGGGCAATCCCGAATAAACAAGAGTTCATAGTTAGCTTAGGATTAAGATCGAGTTACGTAGGTCATCTAGGTGAAATAGTCAGTCTTAAACAGTAAACAACATTATAAAGTAAGGGTGACTTATTTCTTGGTCCTGATCTTATGTAAACTCATTGCATAGGATGCCCCCACTCCTCATGTCATAACATGTACGAATTAGGATCACATCATATGTAGTATTTTACAACTCTTTGTAACAACTAGGCTACATCCAATGGTGTTACCAAAATAAGGTACCCAACCTCATTCATGTACCATAGATCATTTTGACTATTTACTCGAACCTGATCTACTCTTATATCTTCACATAAAGTTCAAGTTCTCATACAATAGTCATGAGTTTTAGTTTATTGGATTTAGACTTTCATAAAATTTATGAGATCAATAACAACTATATTGATAATAGAAAATGTTTATTATTTTACAAACTGCGAGTTTTTAGGACATAAAACCCAACAACTTATTTCTTGATCCGATCTTATGCAAACATATTACATCGGATGCCCCCACTCTTCAAGTCCATACATGAACGAATCAAGATCACTTCGTTTGTATCACCTTACAACAAATTGTAACAACTACACAGTGAGTCGCATCCTATAGTGTTACCAAAATAAGGTACCCAAGCTTATTCCTATACTATATATCGTTTTGGCTATTTACTCAAACTTGATCTATCTTTATGTCTCTAAATAAAGTTCAAGTAATCATATAATAGCCATGGAACTTAGTTTATTGGATTTAGTCTTTACAAGTGCAATTTACATATTCAACAACAACTTTATTGAATAAATGTCAAATAACATCTTTATTAAAAAATAGAACATGTTTAACTTTACAAACAGCGAGTTTTAGGACATACAACCCAACACCACTATCATAGCTGAGACGATGTGCCCAATTCCTACATGTTTCATCATTCCCCCAGCCTTCAATTGCCACCAAGAACTAATTCCTTGAAATTAAGAACAAACATGGTTAATAGCGCCTAAATCTATTATCCAAGCCAAATCATCATTCTCCACTAAACAAGTCTCCAACATAAGTAAATCACATTTACCTTGCTTGGCTTTCTTCTTTTCTGCCAAGTAGTTGGGACAATTCTTCTTCCAGTGTCCCTTCTAGTTATAATGGAAACAAATTCCCTTTGTAACATTGGCCTTCTTGCCCTTTTGGGCAGTAGCTAATGGGTTAGCTTTTCCCTTTTTACCTTTCTTCTTCTTCCACTTTTTGGTGTCAAAAGGGGATGGCACAGCCTTAGTTCCAAAGGTCGAACCTCTGAAGAACTTTTAGAGGACGAGACAATATTTGTCTCACCCTTCTATTCCTTGACTTTCATCAAGAATTGGAAAGTCTGTAGCTCATTGAGCAAGATGGTCAGGTTGTAGGCAATCCTGTTCATAACAGCATTTCTACAGAACTGTAGGAAACTTTCAAGTAAAGTTTCCAAGATGAAGCTAACTTGACTGACCTCATCAATGACATACTCATTCATCTCAGCCACATTAAAATGGATCGTCATGTTGAGAATGTGTTCTTGAACAAATGCCCCCTCTTGCATACGGGCATTGAAGATGAATTTAAGAGTGTCATGCATGAGTCATTTAGACGGTTTTCCAAACATTCCCCATAGGGACTTCATAATCTCATAGGCAGTGAGCATGGCTCGTGCTTCTTGGTCAAGACTTCAGAAAGACTTTCCAAGGTATATGCTCGAACCTTTTCCTTTACTCGTACTCGACGCTTGTATGCTTCTCGAACGTTTCGAGTAGCATTTAGAGCTGGGACTAGAGGACATTCCTCCACAAGGATAAATCTTAAGTCATCGATGATCAGAACTATATTGATTGTGTTTTCCACATGATGTAATTATCGCCAATTAATTTATTGGTGGGGAGCATATTTAATATTGCAAAAGTCATATAGAAAAAAATTACTGAAACATACGATTTATTTATATTAGTAATCAATGCATTACCCAGTTTGAAAAACCAATCTTATTTAGAAAAATAATTTAATGCACTCTATGTGAAATCTATTTTGCAATGATATTTCAGTGAGGCAGGGTAAAAGCCACCGTAGGATGACCAGGTACCCCTTTATTGAAATGAGACCATCTCTACCAATATACAGAACAACTCCTTGTACCTTTAGATATCAGTCACCATTGCTCGATCCAGAAATTGTTAACTAGCTTAACAATTTCTTGTAAGTGTAACCCCTCATTTTAAAGTCTAGAGTCCTGCCCCAATGAACCAACCATAGGAAAACCGATTCGGGTAAAAACTAAAGCAACCCTATCCATTTTTGGAGTTTGAGTAAAGAGTCTTGCAAATGTCATCCATAAGGGGACACAAGTAAAGGTGCCTCGAGGCTGAGCATGAAAATTTATACAAACTAATGAGAGAGACCATGGGATTTGTTGACACATCCCACTCCCACTTACTATAAACACTCTCTCCATTCATCTTGGTATTGACCTATACAAACACCACTCGTAGGGGGACAAAAGCAAAGGTTCCTTGAGGCCGAGTATAAATCTCACAGTGTGACCTATGAGGGAGAAACATGAAAATGAGTATTATATACTTCATTTTCCTCCAACTGAATATTTTTTTTAGGGTTAATTTAACTTAGGAAAAATACTCCAGCCTAGACAGAACTAGCCTTAGACAAATGTTCCTTATAGATACATTTGCTACAATCGTAATCTTTTATTAAAACCAATTTAATCCTTTCAAACTAATTAAAAGATTAAACTAATTTCTAATCATATTAGAAATGTTGTGAACTTAGGTCTATATGAATCATATTTTAAAACTAGTTTAAAAAAGATTTTAACCTAAGTTTGCATGCAATTCTAAATTATTGATTTTAATTTCTAATTTCATTTAATTATAACTGTTATAAAATAAATGAAACAAATTAAAAATATACATTGCATTTAATGACATACTTAGTAAAGTTATAGCATTTATAAAATTATCTAAAGTTGTGTCATGCTTCATGCAATCTCCACTTCATTACTTAACATACATAACAATTATATACTAAACTAATGAAATAAAAAGGTAACATTCATTCATACATCCAACTATATATTATAACTCTTATAACATAAATGATGCCTGACAATGTTATTATGCATACAAACTTATATTATAACACTTATATTATATAATACATGTGCATGCTATAAAATAAGTTATGCAACTATATTATAACATTTATAATATTCATGATGCATGAGTAATGTATAACCTATGGTTGGATTTTACTATATGACATACATTATGACATATATTAAATAAAAATAAACCATACTACAAATGCTTAATTTAAAAAATAATTTATGGACCGGAATTGGACTCCTAAACCATTAATTAAATTAATATAACCTTTATATTAATTTAATTAATGGATAAACCAACTATTACATCAAATAATAGCTGAACCAGTTCAAAACAAGTGAACTAGACCTTAAACAGCATAAACCAAACTGCCTAAAACTCAAACTGCCCGCGAACCGGTCGCTGAACCGCCAAACTTCACGAACTGCTCGCAAATCTCATGAACTTTCCGTCTCAGAGTGTCATGATGCTACGCAAAAACATCTTCGTCTACCGCATCGCAGCGTCGCGACGCTACTGTTCAGTTGCCTACTGTACAGATGCAAACTCCTTCGTTTCAGCTCCGGTTTGAGCCTCATTTTCTCCAGAAAATCATCAAAATCAGCAGAAGCGATGCAGACAATGAAATGCATACTCAATTGCTTAATTAATGCCTAAAAACAAAGGGCCCTTACAAACCAATTTGTGAAATTAAACCAAAGAATCTACTCAATCCAATTCTGAAACATCCAAGATTGCAAACCATATACATTCCATACACATTCATCAACAAAAATGCATAAAATGTACAGAACCCACCATAAACTAAAATTTAATTTTGAAAATCAAAATTGGGACCAAGAACGCCGCTCTGATACCAATTAAAGAACTATGAATTTCGATGCGGAAGCGGAGATCGTTCCCAATTTTCATTTTCACAGAAAAAGTAAATTATAGAGAACTCATTATGCATTACACAGATTTTACAACATACAAATTAAAAGATTAGAGAAGAAATAGGGTAAAGATTTACTAACCTTTGAAGCCAATAAATTCTTCACAAATTTCCTCCTAATTGGTCACGAACTCTTTGATGGGGTTTTTGCCCTAAAGTCTTGTATCTTGTAGTTTGTAAACAATGTTGTACGAACACTTGTGATGTATAATATATATGATATTTACTTCACTTCTTGACTTTGCACATTTAGATGTTTTTATTTTACCACAAACCAATAAACTTAATATCCTTGGTTGTCTTTATGTAACTTAAGCATGTATGTAGTGACATACAAGTGGATCATGTCTTAAGTGACAACTAAAATGGTCTGTAGTATATGGATATAAGAGGGAAACCTTATCTTGGCAACGCTACGAATACAACCCGCTTTGTGGAATAGTTACAAGTGTTGTAACTTGTCATAGATGGTCTGATCCTGATCATTCATGTAAGGACATATGAGCGGGGGCATCCTATACAAAGAGTTTGTATAAGACCTTACCAGAAGTGTTAACGTCTCATCATATAACTCCGTTCATGACAGAGACTTCACTTCACTAAGATGACCACAGGTAACATGACCTTAATCCTGAATGAGTTGAGAATTCCTGCCATTGAGGGCGGCACTTTGATTTGAATGGGTGCGAGTGGCCAGAGCGCCGACTCAAACCTACCACTTTAGGGATTCGTCTGATTTGGGAGTTGGGAACTCAACTTCACAAGATGGAGTTCACTCCTTCCCCGAAGTAGGGGTAAGTAGATAGATTGCTCCCTTAAGGGCTGATCCTGGGGCTTGAACGATGTGACACCACACACCTTTTCATGGTCCGAGAGGTGTTCACACATAGTAGGACTATGTTGTATTGTTCATTAGAGGGATCGGTGGTACTTAAGGAGTAAAATGTAACTACAGTGGCAAAACGATAATTGGTCCATCTATACGTACGAGCATCTGTGAATGATCGTCGTACTGATGATTAGTTATATCCAATGGACATAGAAATATATCTATGGAAAGAAGAGTTCAACTATCAGTCTTTAGTGGAATGTCTGGCGGTTAACGGATGGTGGATATCATGGCTAAAGAGTTTAGTTAGTTATTCACATACTGTTGGAGCTTCGAGCCATAGGTCCATAAGGTCCCCTTGGTAGCTTGGATACAAATTGAGAATCAGTTTTTGGGTCAATTTGAAATGTTCAAATTGACAAGAGGGAGCTCGATTATATATGATATAATTGAACTAGTTAATTATATATGATATAATTAAATTTGTGTATTAGATACATTAATTTTGATAAAATTGGATATAAATATGATTTATATCTAGTGGAGGAAAAATACTATGGTTAATATATGAGATTAATTCAGGTTATGAATATAATTAAATTTGTGTATTAGATGCATTAATTTAGAAGAAATTGGATATAAATATGATTTATATCTAGTGGAGGAAAAATACTATGATTAATATATGATATTAATTCAGGTTATGTATATAATGTGATTATATTCATTGTCTATTAATTGGACGGTTAAGGGATAATAGGTCGGCTTCTCTTCTGTTTTCATAACGGATGAGTAAGTTGAAGAATCGCTTTGAGACACTTAAATAGCTCACGGTGTGTTAAGCATTGGATGCACGAACATAGTGTTGAAGTGTGTTATCGCTTAGTAAAATCAATGCCTATACGATAGTGCTGAACGATCGCTTAATGCTTACACTCGCACACGCTATTTACTAAACGACCGTTTACTTTTTTTTCTAAGCGATCGTTTAGCGCCTGATATTTACTAAACGATCGTTTAGCTTTTTCTACATGATCGTTTAGACGATCGCTTCCCCTTTCCTACACGATCGTATACTTCACCTAAACGATCAAGCATTTTGTCTATACGATAGACGAGCCTTTCTCCCACTTGCTTGATCATTGTATACAATCTCTCTTCCTCCTCCCCTCTACTAAATCCGAACAAAGCCCACCCTTTGGATTCTCACTCCGAGAATACTGAGGACTCTGAGTGGCTGTGTCATCCTCGTTTCCTATTGTTTATGTGGAGACTATTCGAGGTAGGCGGTTGGGATTTGCTAAACGATAACTTGCTGTTCCAGCAAAAGCGAGATTTGCTGTGAAGAAAAAGACTTCAACTGGTATGATCTCTCGGTCTCTTGCTTATTGTTCCTTTGAGCATGCCAGTAATTTAGCATTATGGATGCATATTTGAATGTATATGTAGAAATTCTGTCACAATGAATTGGAAATATCCGCTTCCGCTCGTAGGTACTCTTGAATAAGAGTTCTTTCACTCTTTGTATAGAAATACGAACAAAGAAAACAACATATCCAACTTTGGACACCACCACAAAAGAGCCTCTTGTATTCTCCTTAGGTGTGAAAATTACAAAGAAAGTTGTGGGTCTCACACACCTTCTGTGTTCTCTTCTGTGAAGAAGGTGAAGAGGATTCAAAATGTACAACTTCCCTACTACCACGATTTTTTAGTGAGAGTATTAAGGGGAGAGAAGTTGTAACTCCCTCCCTTTGATTTAAAATGAAATGAAATTAATTTAATAAATAAAATATATATATAACTATATGTTATATCAAATATAACACATAACTTGTAGTTTTTATATTATATCAAATACAATATAATCTATAATTTAATTTCTCTCAATCAATTACGGTATTTAATATAAATCAAATTTATATTATATTTAATTATATGAATCAAATCCATATAATTAGTATTTTGAATCATATTCAAATATTTAATTCTAACTTTATATTATAATGTATCAAATACATTATATTAATTATATCACATATAATTACTATAAATTAATCATATCATATATAATTAATTTTCTCAATTAATTTTAACAATTCAAATTAATCCAAAATTAATTCTCAATAATCCTTGTTGAGCTTTATGGACCTGTAAATTGAAGCTCCAATGGTACTTGAATAATTAAATTAAACTCCTTTAATGAAATCATTAACATCCATTAACTGTCGGTCACTCCACTAAAGACTGACAGCTGAACTTTTCGCACTACAGATATATTTCTGTGTTTATTGGATACAACCAATCAAAAGTGCAATGACCCTCACAAATTGCTCGTAAGTACAGTTGGACCAAAATTAATGTTTTGCCCTTATAGTTACATCTAACTCCTTAAATACCACTGATCTCTCTAATGAACAATAAGTCATAATCCAATTATGATCAAACCCTTCTCGGGCCAAGAAACGGTGTGGCACCACATTTTCAAGCCTTAAAATTAGCTCTTATGGGAGCAATTTATCTACTTAGCCCGACATTAGAGAATGAATGAATTCCGTTTTGTGTAACTGTGTTCCCAACAACTCAATCAGATGAATCCTCAAAAGGGTAAGCTTATTGAGTCAGCGATCTGGCCACTCTCACTTATAGAAATTAAAGGACCGCCTTTATAGGTAGGAGTTCAAAACTCACTCAAGATTCAGGTCATGTCACCTATGGTCATCCTAGTGAAATGTAAGTCTCTATTATTAACGACGTAATATAGTAAGACTAATTATTTCGTTGTTCGATTTTATACAAACACCTTTGTATAGAATACCTCCACTCACATGTCTCTACATGAATGATCAAGATCAAATCATTTGTAGTACTTTACAACAATTGTAACATCAACAAAGCAAGTCGTATTCGTAGTGTCACCAGGATAAGGTTCCTAACCTTATCCATCTACTACAGATCATTTAGGTTATCACTTAAACATGATCCACCTGTATGTCTTTACATACCTGTTTAAGCTACATAAGGTAACCTCGAATTTTAGTTTATTAGTTTTGTGGGTTAATGCTATTAAATGTCAAAAAAATACCTCAGATTTTATTAAATAAATAAATCGTTTGTACATTACAATTACAAACTACAGGACATACGAGATTTAGGGTATTAAATCCAACAGGTCCAGCTGCCTATTGAATGTGTGCATGCGAGGGAAGATGACGACCAAGCGGTGGGGGTCAAGAAACTTATGGATGTCTATAACTATGGACTTTCTCCAAGTTGAGAAAGAGCAAAGTTGATTGTACCAGTGAAGTTATTGTTGGCAAGTGAATATTTGGAGGAATTACAACTTCAGAATAATGTGACTATTGAATGATTGCGTTTGACACCAAACCAGTTGTAGGGAGTTTAATCGTCTTCACTTCATGTGACAATTTTGCTCATAGGATCTTGAAAGCCAATTTTAAACACTATCAATCCTAGAACGTCATTGTTGAAAACGATGTTCAAAATAGAAATAAAAGTAGCGAGCGAAAAAAGTCGTCGACTTGACGAGGGTGGTCGTCAAAAAGCTAGCAAAGACAATGAAATTAAAGAAAGGGTTTCTAAACCAATGATTGCAAACATGAGATTGAGACAGAGAAAAAAAGATTTTGAGGGACGACTAAGTGAAGAAGATGAAGAAGATGAGATTTAGGATTTTTTTTTCTTATCTTATTTTAATAATAATAATAATTAAAAAAAATGAACAAAATTTTTTTTTTTTTTTTATATGTACACACATGTTTCAAATATTTTAAGTTTAATTCACATTTATATATTTCTTTTTAAGTACAAGAAGTCATTTTTACGTGTTTCTATATGAAAAATTGAAAACATAAAAAATATGAAAAAAAAATATATATCAAATTAATTTGATAACAATATGTACAAAATAATGAAAAAAAATTTAGATACAATTGAATTTGTAATAAACATTTAAATCAATTAAAAGTTAGTTAGATAAAATCAAATTTGATAATAAAAGATAAATTCAAATATAAATTGGTGAGAAAAATCAGAAAATTTTTGTTTATTGTAATTAATTTGATAAGTAGTTAGATAAAATATAATTTGATAATAAAATATAATTCAAATATAATTCAAAGGAGAAAAATCAGGAAGAAAGCTAGTTTATTTACAATTACACTATATTCATAATTCTTTTTTTCATTTAAGCTTCAGCAATTACACTGTAACTCCATCAACTACAAAACCAACGAAAGAAGCCTAACTCGTTGTATAGGTATAGCAAAAGCAACAAGATTGCAAAAGTGAATACTTATTTGTTTGTCAGAAAGATAAATTAATGGTATAATAATATAATAAGATAATAATAAATAAAAGATGATTAAAAAAATATAAAAAAATGATTAAATTTAAATAAAATATACAGTTTGTTAGATGATAATATGTTTAAAATATTAAGTAAAATCTTAATCAGGATAAAAAAAAATTAATCTGAATTCAAAATGATAAAAATAAATAAAATAATGTAAAATATAAGGATATATTATAAATTAAAATCAAAATGGAGATAAACAAATTAAAGATGGATTAATTCTGAATATTTTTGAAAAGTTGTTAAATCAAATCAAAATAGATATGAAATCGTCAATTTAAATTTTAAAATGGGAGAAAAATCTAGCACCTTTATCTCTTGAACCAGTTAGATTTTACACTTTATTTCTATTGAGAATTAATACACGGTCTCAAATAGACGATTCCATTTACACTGTATTTCTATTGAAAAATTTATACAGATAATTATACAGTACTAAAAAAACTATTAGTCGACCATACCAGGGGTAATTTGGAGATTAAAAAACTATATGTCATGTGCATAGCACACTTTTGCAAAAGCTCTTATTATTTCCGTTTTTCGACAAAAATCAAAAGGTACCCTTCAATTTTACTATTTCCTCCAATCTTCCAATAAAAAATGAAGTCGTTAAAAGTAACTTAGTAAGTTTAACCCAATTGTAACTTATATGTAGTCCTCATTAATGTTAGAAGTTCAAATTTCTATATCTTTCATATATTAAAAAAGAAACAATGGAAGGATTAACATTACAACAACCAATTGGTTCAATATTCTAAAATAAAAAACCGAAAACAGTATATATAAATATATATCAAAAAGTTTAAATTATGAGTTTAGTTCCTATATATTTTGAAGTTCGTATCTAATACATTTCTAAGCTTAAAAATGTTTATATAGTCTCTGAACTATGTACTTTGTATTTAATAGGTCTACTAAATTTTAAAAAAGGTTTTCTAGAAATATAGTCTAAATAAATAGATATAATTACAAAATTGTCTAAACTTTCTAAATTTTACATGAATAGTCTAATGAGATGTTATTTTATACAAAAGTTTGACCTAACTTACCTTTTCAGCCCTCCTTGTCATTTAGATTTTTTTTTTAAAAAAAAAAAATATATGATGATGATTATGATATTAATACCAAAAGAAGCATGTAAGGAAAGTTTCACACGATTATGAACTTTTCAAAATAATTTTATTTTCAAAACCTACGTAAATAAAGAAAGTTTCTCCAAAATTTTTTGTAACACTCATAAATGAAAACAAGAATTGGCAAGAAGTTTCAAAGGAAAAAACAAGGTATATTTGATATATACAACACTATATGTTTGAATTTTTTAGAAATAAATTAGGGTATATATGATAAGTGCATGACAAGAGAATTTGTACAATATATCGTCTTATATACCAAATAATATAAACGATGCATATTTAGATTTTCTAGTATATTTCTAAACACGCCAAAAAAGTAAACCGTGATATATGCACATTTTTCAGTACATTACCATTATACTCAGAAAACACTTGAGCTCTTAATGGAGAGATGATCCATTTTCAACTAGGAATATCAAAGAAAATAAACAAAATCTCCTAAAATGAAGAAAACGTTAATTTGAAATATCTTACATTAAACAAATATCAACTAAAATTAATGAATAACAATAACGAAGTCAAAATATAAAAATTATGTTAATAAGGAAAGAATTATTAAATATTTAAAAAATTTATTGATGAGAAATATATAATTAATGATATTTCAAAAAATAAAATTCCTTACATGATCAATAGGAAATTTGGAAACTATAAATATTTTTTATTTTAAAATAATACAAAATTAAAAGATAAAAGAGAATTTTCAAAAGGTTAAAAATAGTTTTAAAAATTAATCGATTTATTAGATGTTAAATTGAATAGGTTTAGTATAACCATACATTTTCAATTTTGTGTCTTATAAGTTTAAAAAAAATTTAAATGTAGAAATATCAAAGACTTGTTAAACATAAAATTAATAGATGTTTTAAAGTTTAGAGACCAAATGGACATAAATTTGAAGGACTAAAATTGTAATTTAATCTCAAAAAATAGTTGACCAATTAGTTTTAGATAGATTTTGTTAAATTCATTTTATTCGTTCGATTAAAGCCATTAGTGGTTAGTTCAATTAGACGTTTGGTTCGGTTGGGTTCGATAATGAATGTCACCAACCATTTGTCCAGAACTCTTAATCTTTCTTCTATAAAAGCATAACACTTTACACACAAAAACAAGACTCCTTTACAAGTTTGAGAGAAATAAAAAAGAGAGAAATTTCTGCGATCTAACCATCCTATTCACACAGAGAGAGCCTTATTTTTCAAAGAAAAGTCAACAAACTAAAGCTGCAATTCAGTAGATAACCTATCTTTAGGTGTATTTCTTCTTTTTGAGCAACATATTGAGCAAAACCATAACCAAAACCCTCTCTCTTGTGTTGGTTGAGATTTTGTGTCTCTTTTTTCAACTGCATCAGCCATGTACTTCACAATAGCCTGGTAAATAAAGTAAAAGATATGAATGTTGGATGAGTTAAAACTTAGAAAACTTTTTTTTAGCAAAGACAAATCCCATTGAACAATTGATAAGTGTTTGCTTTACCTGAGCACCCAATTCAACAACTTCTCTTGGTGGTTCTTCCAATGGAGTTTCATCTGTTTGGAGAACTCTCAATTTTGATAAAAACCTGAATGATTCTGGCAAGAATCGTATCTGGTTCGCACTTATGTCCAGCTCCTCAAGCATCTCCAGATTCCCGATCGATCTTGGTAAGGCTGTCAGGTCGGCAAAGTTCTTTCCAACGTTCAACTTCCGGAGGTTCACAGCGAAACAGAAATTTTCGGGGATTGTTTCCAATTCGTTGAAGCTAACATCTAGTTCCTTCAACTTGGGGAGATTTCCCATTGTTGTGGGTAGTCCTCTGATTCTATTGTAATGCAGGGTGAGAATCTCCAAGCATTCGAGCTTTCCGATTGCCTCGGGAAGTGCTTTGATCTCGTTAAAGTCCAGTCGTAGCTCCACAAGCGATGAACAGGAGCCGATTGTGTAAGGTAACTCCTCGAGCTCATTGGTTTCCACGTTTAACCTCTTTAAACTAGTCAACTTCCCAATGATTTCTGGTAAATGAGTGAAAAGGTTCGAACTCAAGTCGAGATAAATAAGATTTTTCAGGTTCCCAAAAGAAGCTGGTAGCGATTTTAGCCTGTTTGCATGCAGGTCGACATATGTGAGATTGATGAGCTCCCCAAATGTGTCAGGAAGGTTTATTAATTGGTTTGAGTGAATGTCGAACTTTTTCAACGATTGAAGGCCACTGATTCCAGGTGGGAGAGCCATGATTTTGTTTTCTGATAGGTCTAATTCAACAAGATCAGATAACTTCCCAATTGAAATCGGAAGCAATTCAGTCTTATCCATCAACTTTCCTTTCAAATTCAGAACAGTTGAACCACTTTTAGCAATGTTTTCAATAAGAGCAGCAACTTTCATTAAACTCAATTTTCCAGTTTCTCCTTCACCTTCAACACAGATAACAATACAAACTTAATAAGACAATGAAAATAGATGGATAAAGAATGAAGTTATTGACTTTTGGAATCCATGGTAAACAAATTCTATCCAAAAGAAAATTCTAATTGACTAAACCAACCATCCAAATCAAGGATGGTTTGATGTCATATCCGAGTCGAGATACTGTTATACGAGTTGAACACTGATCCCAAATTCACGCAAAGTCGTGGTTGGTCCCAAGCAATGAATCATCAAAATATTTCAAATTCAGACCTACACATCCATTGATGTGACTTACATATAATCACATAATATCCTTCGATATTTGAAATAAAGTTCTCTATGCAACTGGTATCTTCAATGGATAAAATTATGTCAACACTATCTTTATGAATGTTTGAATTTTATTCTTGTTCATTACACTCTTCTATTCTATCAAATCTTATTAATATGTTGAAATATGAAATACCTTGAATCTGTTATCTGGCACTTATTCATAAAGATAGTGTTGACATAATTTTATCCATTGAAGATACCAGTTGCATAGAGAACTTTATTCTTGTTCATTACACTCTTCTATTCTATCAAATCTTATTAATATGTTGAAATATGAAATACCTTGAATCTGTTATCTGGCACTTTTAACAACCGAGCATGAGCATGGTCAAAGTTCAAGGGTGACGCACCCTAGTGGGGGTTGGGGGACACCATCCCCAAAACCTTGGTTAAATTCGTATTTATGTTATTTATGTTATTTACGATTTTGACCCTGAGGTTTAGATAAGTGTGTTATACAAACTCTCTAACTCAACTGGCGCCTCTCCATCTGCATTTTGATTTTTTTTCTCTAATAATAAATTTTAATCTCCTTCTACCCATAAACATAGCAAACAGTGAACCACATAAATCTCTATATCGATTATCTACTGGTTATGTTTTTTTATTTATCTTTGATTGTCAAATTTCATAACACAATCAATTGAAAAACTACCGATCAAATTTTCTTATCCATCCAAGTTGACTGAACTTCAACAGCAACCTATGAATCAAAACTCGGAGCTAAGCTTCCCAATCACAAAGGAAACAGTGTAATCTCACACCTTCATGAATCAAAACTAATTAATTACAGATAGCTTCAAATAACAGAAAGTATAACACAAGCTTCAAATAACAGAAAGTATAACACATAGGAAAAAACAACAGCCAGAGAATTTGAAATCTACCTGAAGAAGCTAATGGAGGAATGAACGAAGAACTCTTAACCAAACCCTTATTCCCATTGTTCTCAAGTTCTTCATTTTCCTTCTTCTTCTCCAAAATTGGGTCAGAAATTACAGTTTCTTTTGAAATTTTCTCAACTGGGTCACTCAAATTCAGAGGCCTTTGGCCCTTAAAATCGCCAGAAACCAAATCAGAAGCTCTCTGAATGAGTTCATCGAAGGATCTAAGCATCTTATCAAGCTCAATCAAGCGAATAGCCTCTCGCCTCTGTTCATGGCTCTCGAATAACACCATCGTCTTCCTCATCTGCTGCAAAATGAAGAACAGCTCTTCGGGTACATTGTCAGGGACTTCTTGCTTTGAAAGTTCCTCCAATTTGAAATCTTCGTCGTTCTGGACTGTATTGAGAATCGCTACGGCTGCTTCCACCTCTTCAATGGAGGGTCTGGCCGGAAGTGATCGGAAAATTGTTGTGAGTTCGTTGACAGTGTCTATTAAGGAAGATGGAAGTGGGTCTTGCTTGAAGGTCGCATCCATGGCGATTGGGGTTTCCAATTTGGAATTTGAAGAAGAAGATGAAGATTGTTCTTCAGGTCTTTCTTAATCTTCCTGTGGGCTCTCTGTGACTCATTTCTTAATATTCAAATTCATCCTTCTAATTTATATATAGTCAGAAATATATATATATATTGGTAGTTTCTATAATTTTGTCTTAATTGTGATTGGAAAAAATGGAAACTTTTTTAATCATATTTATATCTTCTTTTTCCAAAATTGACTTTTTTTTTCAGTTAATTTTCTATTTAAATAATCTTCAAATCATATTTATGATCTTTAACCATTGTGGTTACTTGATAAAAAAATGCTAAGCTACTAATAGTTTTTCTTTCTTTTCTTTTGTTTCTTTGCTTTAGTCAATGCTCTATTAATAGTATTAAGAATGAGGTAAATCATGATATGTTTTTATAAAAGAAAATTCTAACTCTTCTCAAATACTCTAATGATATATAAGTAATTGTTTTAAATGATAAAATTGTTAAAAATAAATTTTACTGTCTATTAGTGATAGATAATGATAAACTCTGATACTAACACTTCAGATTGATACTGACATTGATGAATCTATCAATATCTATTGCAGACACTGATAGATATTTACAGTGCTTATCGCAGTCTATCACGAATAGATATTGACATTTTGCTATATTTATAAATTAATTGACTTACTTTCCTATATTTGAAAACAATCCTAATATAAATATTTAATGTTATAATCATTTAATTTTAATCACGTTTGTCAAAGTGAGTTTAGTTCAATGATAATAATTAATATTTATTTTCTTCTTTGAGATCTCTAGAAGAGATGTAGTTTGAAAACAAAAATTTCAATTAGAGTTTTAAGTTTTAAAAAAAAAATTCATATGTTTATTTTTATAGTCTAGATAAGGTATAAAACTTTATGTTCGTTATAAGTTTAATTCAATATAAATTATTATTATTATTATTATTATTATTATTTACACGTGGGGTGGAGATCAAACCTCTAACCTTGATATTAATAATATAGATTTAATATCATTTAAATTAGGCTTATTTTGACATTTATATTTAAATTTTAAATTGATATAAATTATATATATGTAATTATTTTAATAAATTTACGTTATTAAGTAATGTTAACACAGATTGAAATTTATACCCACAACCAAAAATGAGAAGTTTAAATTTTAATTCTCACAAAATATTGAATTAAAAAATGATTTTAGTATAGTTAACTTTATCTTATTGTAAAGTTTTTCAACACCTTTAACCAAATGAAGAAAGAAAACATTTAACCTTAATGAATAATCATATTGAATCTTTTGAAAGTAAATTCATATAACATGCTCAAAATATTTGTGTTGATCATGTCACCAAAAAATTATTGTACCTAGTGATTCAATGTGAAAAGTAACAATTAAATCAAAGATACCAAAATAAGATAATAATTAAAGAAACCCTGCCTATTTTGGTAAAGATATCACATTTATCTAGAATGAAATAGTGATTGAATGCTTGAAAAGGACTTAAGTTTTCAAAATAAACAATAAAATTTTAATATAACCTATAGGAAATAAATAAGATATATGAAAGAAATTTTAAATTTAAATCAAGGTTAATAACAATATGCAAAAATATCTAACAAACTTAAAATTTTGGTCTAAAAACGATTTGGTCCTATACTTTTAGTTTTGGTTTATTTAGGTTATTGTACTTTTAATTTGATCCATTTTGGTTCTAGTACTTTTAAAAAACAACCATTTTCTTCAATTCATTTTCATTTTTATTTTATTTTTAAGAGATCAAAATAATTACTTTTTAAAATTTGAAGGACAAAGTGAACCAAAATTGAAAGTATATAAACCAAAATAAGTATTTTGAAAATATAAATATCAAAATTGAAAGTATAGAGATCCAAATGAATATTTTGAAAATACATTGACGAACCAAAATAAAAAAGAACAATACTTAAATGCAGCTTAGGCTAAGATAAATCACATCTCCCTCTTCCCTTGCACATGTCAAAAATATTTTTTTTAATAATTTTTTTAAAAAAATGAATTGCTATATGACAATTTTAATTGGGTGTAGATTGTAGAATAGATGGATGTAACCCAAATTACACCTAAACTTTTTCAATAAAAAATATATGTACTAAAGTAGTATTTAAACCTAAAATTTTAATTTTTAGGATAAATAAAGTGGCAGAAATGTATGAAAATTGGATTTCTCCTTATATATTTATTAAGTTAATGATTTATTTTATTTTTCAATTGGGACAAAATGATGAAATTATTAACCATTAATATTGTAAAATGCAAAATTATTGAAAGAGGTTAATCATAGAAGGATGAAATATAAACTTTTTGGTTACTCTAAAATTATTCCAAAAGGTTAACCATTATACTAAAAACTTGATGAGGGAAAATGCTCCTTAGATCCACAAAAAAAAAAAGGAAAAAAAAAAAAGATATATGATAATTCAACATTATGGTTTTTTTAATAAAATATTCTCCATCTTGTGAACCAAAAAGTTTTTCAAATAAAATAAAATCTTTTGATGAAAAGTTATTTATTTCAATAATCTACTAAAAAATTGAAATAACTTAAAATTAAGTTCAAATTAGTATGAAAATTTGAATAGAATTGCATATAACATTATAAAAATCTTGGCATTGTGAGGTCAAATCAGCCAACAAAAAAAAAAAAAAAAACATAGTAGATTTTCACACTTCACTCGTGATGGAAAAATTATAAAATATTTATTTTAAATTTATAGTAGTTTTATAATATTTTTTTTTTATCGTGTTTTCAAATAAAGAAAAATGAGTCAATTTATTTATAAATATAGTAAAATATCATTGTCCGCGATAGACTTCACATCTAGTGATAGAAGTCTATCTCGTTCTATCGTAAGTCTATTGCGGTCTATCACGGATGAACAATAACATTTTGTTATACTTGAAAATAAGGGTTTATCATTTAAAACAATTATTCATGTCTTTTTTAGTATAATCATATTATATTGATATAAAAATTTAAACCTTCAACGTTAGTAAAAAAATATGTTAAGCAGTTATGAGCTACGCGCTTATTTTGGAATGAAATTATTATAATTAAACTATATTATAATACCCTAATAGGTTAGGACATGAAAAATATGAAAATAAACTTTGAATTATAGAGATTTCTATTTTTAAAATTAAAAAAAAAATCTTAAATTTTGATTCATACCCTGAAGTTAATGAAATTACTCCAAATAAATCATATGACATGACTTTACTAGTACTTGGGTTTATTTACAATAATACTATAACTTTTAAACAATGAATTAGATTTAAAGTGTGATCATAGCCACCTATATATTATATTGATAAGTGCATTTTTTTTGTTTAAGTTTAATTAGCTCAAATATTTATCAATTTGTTTAACCTGTACACAATTTAAGTGGTTAGATATGATTGGTTAAAGTTCACATTCCTCTTGTTTCTAGTATATTTTTTTTAAAATAAGTAAATTTAAATACTATTTTGGTCTTTATACTTTTAGGTATTATTTTATTTTGATATTTATATTTATGGTTAATTTTTTTTCCAATTACCTTTCTCTTTATAAATTGTGAAAAGTAAATTATTATTATTTAACCATTTTCGATACCAATTAATTCTAAAAGATTAAATTTAAGAATTATGGAAAATATATAAACTACAATTAGATAATTGAAAGTACATAAACTCAAATGAAATGGAACTCAAAGTACTAATCAATATTATTCTAACCTAAAAGACATAAATAAATAAAAAAATATTAATAATTTCTACAGGAAAACTTAGTTATAAATTAAGGTCATGTTTATACTAGGTAAAACGTAATCCATCAATGATAATTTGAAAAGTGGGCCCCATTTGATGATCTTTGTTGTCGTTTACCCATTTTTCATAATGTTAATGAATTGTGGGACCTGCCTTCAAATCTGTAATCAGAATATACAATCTGATTGAGGAAGGAAAAATGCTTAATCTATTGTGCTTGAAATTTACGTGGGACTCACTATCTTTATTGTTATTGTTATAGATACAGTTACTGTAGCAATATGAGAGTTATGAGGCTGTCACATTTACCTTTACCTTTACCATTACTATTACCGTTAGGATTGAATAGTAACGGTAAAGATCACGATAATCGTAAATATGACAAACTCATAATTCTAAGTTAACATAATCAAAAGTAATCCAATTACATTTGCGATTCAGACTCATTACAATTGATCCATCAATGGAATTCTATTACGGTTACACTAATTTTCATTACGGATTGATAAATTTGCCTAAGGTTTAATATTTATTTTGAACCCAAATATATATATATATATATATAACTATATATATATATATATATATATATATATATATATATATATAACTATATATGTTATAATATAATTTGAACGCATATAATTCGTTAGTTTGAAAATATGCATGAGGCCAAAATAATGATTTGAATCATGTTTTTAAAAAGAATAATAAAGAATTTGTTCGTATAATATTTGAATATTTTGTACCAAATTATAATAATTTCACCGTCTTAGTCTTTGTATATTAAATGAAAGTTTATTCCCAAAAGAAAAGAAAAATGGGTTTGAAATTAAAATAAAGGCAGATGGGTTTATGTGGTTAAGTAATCAATATTTAATCTTTATCACAAGCTGCCCATGACCCCTCAACTACCCTAAAAGCCTTAAAGTGTTGGTCATTTTTTTCCATCCATTATTTTCAAACCCTAAACCTCCAAAAGTCTTTAGTACAAAAATATAACATCATGAAAATATCAATTTTAAAAGATATCTAGAATCGAAAATATGATTACACCTAAAAAAATAGGTTTACAATATCAAAGGTTACGCTAAATTAGATATATCTCATCGATAATTGAAATGTACTCTTTTCGATCATTGAGATTGGTAGCTCAAATCTCCATACCTCCATTTGTTATGTTAAAATAATGTTGATGTTAATAGAAATATCAATAAAATGTCAATTGTTGATAAATATTTTTGAAAATGTTACAATTCGTTTATTAATATAAAATTTTTACATCCTTTAATGAGTATCATACTTATTATTTGTATATTAAATTAAAAGTTTAGCTCATAAATTTTGAGGTTTGAGATTTTTTTTAACCCTTCGTCTTTCAACTTTTAGAGATGAATCGTTTTTTTGGTTGGACAAGTTCCCAGAACGGATTTTTCCTATATTGCAAGAGGATATTCCTATTGGCTAGTTCTTCTCAGTATACTTTATTATTTAAAAAAAAATGTGTGAAGGTTGTTGGGAATGACTTTGGACTAAGGCCCATAACAAAAAGCGAAAGTTAATTTTGAGAGAAATGAAGGGGTTTCAAACCCTCTATGAGGGCAATTTTTTTATCTGTATGAAATAAAGGCATGCAAGAAAACTTTTAAATTGTTGTTGTGGTAGAAGTAGAAACTTCTCCACCGTGTCGCCATTACCGCCCCATTCGGGTGGGTTTGAGAAACCGTGCAAAAAAAGAACTAACTTTTTACTAGCTTTTCATTTAAAATTTTATCATTATATTAAAATGTTTCTATTAAATTCATATCCATACTTTTTTTTATCTAATTTAATTCTTAACTTAGCCGTTTTCATCTTATCCGATTTTCTGCTTGTTTTTCTTCTTCATCTTCATATTTAGAAGGATTTTTTCTAGATCTGATATATTTTTCCAGCTTTTCTTCTTCTTTTCTTCGGTATATTGTTATGGGCAACTTTTTTCTTCCATTTCATTCTTTTCTTCGACGAGTGCACATAATGGCATTGGAGGTTGTATAAACATTGAAGAGCAACTGACAATCGCGATTTAGTACTGAAGTTGTGCCGATTTTTTCTATCAAGGTAGTGGATCTTCCACAGTAAAACAATGAAATTATAATGTGAAAGAAATTTTTTTCCAAATGTCGATTAAATCTGAAAAGGTCCTCCCCGATCTATCCAAACTGGAGGCGATCAAAGGAACAAATTACCACCATTGGTCCCAAAAGTTTCTAATTTTCTTTGAGTTGTTGGAGGTCGATCACATCCTCACTATATAATGTTCTGTCAAGATGGTGTCTACTGCTAGTGATCCATAATCATCCAAAGATGTTGCTGTTGATTCTGTCTAGTCAAGCGACCATCTGATATTGATTCCAAAAAGTTTGAGAAAGATAACAAGACGGTTCATGACCATCTGCTCAACCATATGACAAATTTGCTATTCGATCTGTTTGTGGTTCAAAAGTCTGCAAAGGTAATATGGAACACTTTGGAGTCTAAATATGGAGGATTGTTAGAAAATGTTTACAATTCTAGATGATGGACGACAAATCAATTATGGATCAAGTTCATAAGTACGAGAATCTGGTGGTGAGTGTGTTGACCGAGAGTATAAAGATGTGCAAAATTCCCCAAGCGATTGTGCTGTTTGAGAAATTTCCTCCCTCATGGAGCAACTATCGTAATCACCTGAAATACAAAAAGAATGATTTAGCTCTATAAGAATTGATCAGTCATAAATGCACAGAAGAAGCCAGTCGGCAGAAAAATAAGATGATTTCCCAAACGTTAAATTAAGTTAAAACTGACTTGATTGAATCTTCTATTGCAAATATTGACAAGTTTAAAAATAAAAGAAATCAGAGTATAAACAATATGTCACATGAGTTCAAACTTGTCGGTGGGAGAATTGAAAAATCCAAATTAGTGTATTATGTCTGCAAAAAGCCAGGACATAAGTTCTATCAATGCGACCAAAGGAAAGGAAGGTTTGATTAAAGACCAACTCCACATGCCAACCTTTTTCAGCAAGATGATGTCATTGCTATAGTAGTTGTAGAAGCAAACATAGTGGAGAACAAGTCTAATTGGGTTCTTGACATTGAAGCTCAAGGCACTTTAGTTCAAATTGAGATCCGTTCCATGAGTTTGAAGATTCTGCCAATGAAGAATACGTATTTATGGGTATGCCACTGAAGGAGTGTTAGGAAAAGGGAAGATTCTCCTAAAACTTACATCTAAAAAAACTCTTTTATTAAGTAATATTTTGTTTGTACTTTCATTACGTAGGAATTTGGTGTATAGAAATTATCGCTTTTCCCATATATTACATCTAACTCCATAAGTACCACTAATCCCTCTAAGGAATAAACAGTTTATAGTTCAACTATAAACTAATCCCTCTCAGGCCAATTCATCTACTTACCCCTTATCTTAAAGATGGGAATAAATGAATTCCATCTTGCGAATCTATGTTCTTAGCTCCCTATAGGAGAAATCCTCAAAATGGTAGACTTATTAAGTCAAGAATCTGGTCATTCTCACCCATACAGATCAAAAGATTGCCCTCATAAACAAGAGTTCATAACTCACTCAGAACTAAGGTTGAGTCACATGTGGTCATCCTTTGAAATTTCAATCTCTTCAATCAACGGTATCATAAAGAGAGACTAATCATTTCACGGTCCAATCTTATACAAACTCTTTGTATAGGATACCTCTACTTGCATGTCTCCACATTAACGATTAGGATCAAACCAGTTGTAATATTTTACAACTATTGTAACAATTACAAACTGTATCGTATCCGTAGTATCACCAGAGTAAGAAGCCCAACCTTATTCATATACTCAGACCATTTAGGTTATTACTTAAATATGATCCACCTGTATGTCAACCACCTACATGTTTAAGTTACATAAATAACTTTGGATCTTTATTTAATGGATTATTGCATAAAATAATCAACCATTATTTCAAATAACATATTAACTACGAGACTTTAGGGCATACATCCCAACAATCTACCACTTGCACTAAAGCCAGTGAGACACAAGTCGGTGAAGCATGTATCATATGGTATACTCTATACCCAACATGCTCTCCCACTTGCCCTATTGCACTAGAGACATGTATTGTAGTCCTAAACATTTTAGGAGATTCTCTCACACTTTAGCCTAGAGAATCCTTTTATATAATACAAACTGTTATGTCAACAAATACCATATGGTCACCATGATGATGTTTCTCTCATTCTGTTTTTATTTCTACAACTTGGTGTATACATATATCCTTAGACGTAGTCCTTGCACCACATTATCTCATATATCCTTAGACGTAGTCCTTGCAACTTTCAAGTATTTAAGGATGACTATGCAAATTATTACTTCACAAGCAAAAATGTTGCCTTGTAATCTAAATCACACCACTTAGGATAAAACATGAATTTCTCTAAACCATGTATGAAACAGTGTATCTTATAAAAGATCAAATCTTAAACTTTATACACCAACATCTTATTATTCATAAATTTTAATTTTCAAACTAAATAGTCATACAATCGAATAAGCGGATTTAATTAACCAACTGTATATTAAATGTTAATTAAGTATCATTTAAAGATTACATCCCCTTAACAGTTAAGGTGTCTTAAGAAACTTTTCTTTTAGACATATCAACTTCATTGTAGAATAGTAGTACTCTACCATTCCGTCTAAAGCTTTTACATCGAACATTAAACAACTACTTTGTAAATGTAAGATGCATTGAACTTCTTTTCATGAAAGAGGTTATTCATTTTTCCATATCTCATATGCAATAATAAATCAAATTATGCACAAAGACTTTATTAAATTAACCAATGAGAAAATTGACTCATACTATTTTCACCCACTAGTTCTAGCATTGGTTTTCACCTTACACTAAGAGTCTTACTTTGAAGATCACCATCTCTAAGTATTACACTTTGAAGTCTCACTTTTGTAAATCCATTCATATCCTTTGAGTTTGACCCCATCAATGAAAATCTACAAAACCTGGCTAAGATTAATGACCCTGACATAGTTTCTTTTGTCAATTTCCTTCAATTCTTGTCATCTATTATGACAACTCTAACTTCCAATAAACGATAGCAGAGGTTGATTCATCGCATTACTCTCCTACTACTTTGAGGTTTATAAGTTTTCATCTTGTAAGCTAATATGATAATATAGATTTCAAGTAAGTCTTTGTAAAGGTTGAGTTATTTCATAATTCTCCCACCTTGATGAAGACTTATCTGGTTAACAAATAGAAAGTGATTTTCAAAATGAAAATAAATGGTTAACAACACTTGTTAACTATGTAGGTTTTTCTTGGAACCAGCTCATCAACACTACTTAACTTTTTTATAGGTCCACGACCTTTTATTTTGACATTTCTAATAAAATCAGTATTTGTCACATAAATACATCATCTTATTTTTTGGATTCTATAAAAGGACATTTATAACTCCTCAAGGATTTTGGATTGTTTTGAAACGTGTGTATCAACTGACCTAAATAATAAAATGTTGCAAACCAAATTTACAACACTTTCGTAATCCAAAATTATTTCTCAAATATTTTGGAGGAAACAATTTTCAAAATTACAATCTCCATTGCATATCCTTAGTGGAGTTAGACATCAGTGTAATTTAAGGAAAAAAATTAGTGTTCTGTTAAACAAAGTACTTAACATGTACTAAGTTTAACGCAATGGGATAAATAATCAAGCAACGGAAGCATTTAGAATCAATAAGCACTCTAATTACATTTAATTTTAGTTCTATTAAGCATGCAAAACATATTATTCAGCAAGAGGGTTTATAAAAGACAAACTTTTGAAAAATTCTCCAATTTCAAGCTGCTCTTCATGAATTCTCAGCTTCAAGTCTTCAGTGAACTACCAAGAGATTTTCTCTACTATTCCCAGCCTTAAATTTGAGTGCTGAAACTCAAGATTGAGCTAAATGTGAAGGGATTAGAGATGGCAGAAAACTAATTTTGCAGTAGTTTAGGAGAGAATCAGCTTCATAATCCACTTCAATCTGAAACTGAAGTGTTTTTATCTCAATCCTTCATGCAAGCACTGAAAGATCAGCTAATGGTCACCTCAATTTTAGTCAAAGAGGTGGGCTAGGTGTCTTAATAAAGAAGAAGACACTTTAATTTCCAAACAAATTGGGAAAATTCTCCTAACTTCTTAATTTTCAATTTTTGATTTAATTAATTCAAAAAATTAATTGAATTAAAATCAAACTTGAATTTCTGAAATTGAATTCATTAA